>NC_025993.2:105480211-105780211 GCF_000442705.2 Elaeis guineensis | reverse complement strand
CTCTTTATATGAGTGTCTTTTTATAGTTGATCATTTCAAAGCTTTTCAATAATTTCTAATTCAACGTCCTGCAATGTGATTTATTGTTGCAATGGCTCCAAGGCATCGAAGCTAACAAAGTAAATGGAATTGAATGTATCACCAGTTATCTTAATGAATGGGTCTTAAATATTTATATACAACTTTAAGCAAATGGGTCTTTATTTCCAATTTAACGAAAGATACCAGACGTGTAGCTTTATAACTCATTTGTTTTCCATATTGACCGATATGGTGACACATTATTATTAACATCATTATGATGCATTCGAAGGCTATTCAGTCAAAAGGCTGGCCTTGTTACTTAGTATTTGCATTTATCTGGCATTAACCCAAGTCACATATTCCGAGAAAGATTTTCTGAACATCGAGTGTTTCCTCAGCTGAGTATTTTAAGTTTTTTTTTTTTTTTCCTCTCTCTCTCTCTCTCTCTCTTTCTTGAAGCATGTTTTTAAGTTTAAGTTTTTAACTTCCATTCTAGAGAAATATTTTCTTTTCCAGTAATTATCAACTCTCATCCAAGCTCTTTTCCCTTATTTGAGGGACAAAAATTCCTTTCAACCTGATTCTGTCTTGCTTTTCCAATATGTTTACCCATTTACACTTGCATAACAAGTAGAGAATAATTGGCAAACTCTATTCATAGAAGACTAATGCCATTGTGGATGTAAGGGTATCACAATCGATTTAAAAACAAATTCTATTTGTTTACAAAAATGTAGAGACATTAATGCCCTCGTTGATGTCTAGCTGCTGCAATAATGGTTGGCAACTCAATCTGGAGTCAATGTTTGCCAGCTTGAGACTTGGATGATTTCTTTCGTTCGAATTTTCCCATCATCCATCACGATTCCATTTATAACATTTGCTGCAAAGGATAAAAGCAGCATCATGGATTGCACTATGTTTACATCTATTTATGACTCTTGGCTGTCATTACTCAAGCACTACTGCACTAGGTAAGCTAATGAAGGATATTGTTAAGTAATAATGGAATTATTTGTATATAGTTGAATTAGTTGGTATTGGTGCCAAGGCCATGTGCACACTTTTGATATCTTGGCAAGTCCATGGAAGGATCTGAGGAGTTTAATTGGAGGGAAGGAAGGATATAAATGTCTTCGAGGCATTTGTTATAGGAGACTATAAATGCCCTATGAATCATGAACTTTGAAAAGATATATTTATATGAGCATTCATGCAATTGGAGGCGCCCAGCTTTTGGTGAGGAAAGTTTGGTTCATGGCTCCCAAGAGACGAGCCTTTGTTTGTTTGGCTTGTCCCTTGGCCTGACTGATGAGGAACTTTTCTTTTAGCAATTTGGACAAAACCAAATCTTAGGATTGATCCACCTTTGGTAGCTAGAGTCAACTTTATAAGCACACCCATCAGTCGATGCCTTTTAGGCCAAAATCCACTTGAAAAGATGTGATAGTTGACTTGTTTAAATGCTTCCTTAAGTGCATCATAAATTGGTATGAATCAAGTAGACATGCAATAGTGATTTCTATGTCAATTTGTGTATTGTTTAGCCATATGATTTCAATTTTAGTTCATATGTAACAACCCACACGAGTATGCATTTAGTCTCACACTCAATATTTATTGGAGAGATTTTAGATATTTATATAAGACTAAGAAATTCAAATAACATCTCTCAGTGAATCTTCATGGGTGAGATTCTGAGTTGTTACATCATGAAACATAATCTACCCTTATTTGCCCAAAAAGTTTGTAAACATAAATGAAAATCCAAACACCAAAACCATGTACTTCATTTGCATCACAAAATATGCTCATGGTGTCAACAAAATTTACAAGAATTGCCTCATCGGAATTTGAGCACAAAATATCCATTTTTGGAGGTAGGTGCCAAACCAGCTTCTATGGCGGCATCGGCAAAGAAAAATAGTGCCTTGCTTGCTATAATAAGGAAAAAAAATTAAAGATTTGTGGGCAGCTCACAATCCACCCAAAACTACAAGGTGTATAGATTTGAGGTAAAGAGGATTTGAAAAGAGGTATAAATGTGAAACAGAGCAAGGTTAAAGTTAAGTCAGTCTTGCACCCTCTCTTTTTTGGAGGAAAATAGTATATAATTTTCACACTTCAAGTCTACTTGGAAAAAGGTATTTTCTCACTTAAAAGTCATGTGCGAGAACTTTAGGTCAAAAGGTTGACAAAAAGCTAGCTACCAAGGCAATGGGAAAGGAGTAATTATTGGGTAGACTTAGCCTATCATAAATGTTGTAAGACAAAGCCAATGAAAAAAAAAAATGCTATAGCACTATTTTGAACTAGTTAAGCAAGTGTATTAAGATGGCTGTGGTTGCTGTGGACTAAATCTATCCAATAATTCCTCATAGGATGGATGGACTCTCCCTCATTTACATAATGTATTAATGAACAATTTTGATTAGCTAGGGATACCATCAATACGTCTTTCTTGCAAGGCACAACTCTATGAAGAGACCTAGTAAGAAACCACACACAAACTCCTTTAAATCATGCTTAGTACTCGGCTACATGTTTGTATTTGTGCGAGCAACTGTTGCCATTGGCTGGAGAGGATAAAAGACATGGTTTAAATGTGCTAACATTCATATGGTCTTAATTGGTTGGATATAAGAACAAAAAATCCAGTGCAAAATAAGATTTCTCAAAGTACATTTACCAGATCAAGCGGTGAAAGGGAATTAACCGTCGAGACCGGTCCTTAAAGATGGCCGGCCACATGCATGCATGGGTTAGGTCAGGTCAGGACTGGAAACCACCAAACTCAGCTAGATCTTGCCTAGGTCTAGACTATGGACCATGGTCCCTAATTCTGACCCATATTCTCATCGTACTAGATATTTAGGGACAAAACGAAACGGTTAAGCCTTGACTCACCACCTAGGAATTTATGTTGGTCGAGTTAATGGACCCATGTGGGTCAAACCCCAGTGCGAGTTAAAATCCATCCCTCTCACTAAATTGTCACCTTATTGGTGATTAGTGAGAAATAAAAGACTCCCTCTTAGGATTTCATGAAATAGAACCCAGACCGGACCATGTTGGTCAAAAAGATCCAGGCTTAGCCTCTTAGTCACAATGACCGGCGAGATCGGAAAGGAAACTCAAGTCAAGTTCACCAAGTGATGGATCGAATCTAGTTGATTAATTTGATTAGACTCGAACCCAAAGGTAACCTGGCCTTTCGGGTCTAGAAAACCAGCAAACCACATTGACACTGAAATGAGCCAACAAAATCTAATTAAAATAGTTCAGGTTTTCCGTCTTATTATCTCAACCCCAAATCGACCTAAAATGAGAGCCAACCTAAACCCACCAAGTGATGGGTTGAATCTAGGTGTTACGGATCCGATCCAATTTGGGTCAAGCTGCAGCCCAGGGAGGTCATGGTGTGCTGCAGGGCATTGATGCCACAGCCAAGCTTCCATGGGCATACGTCATAAGAAATGAACGCCCATTAAAGAACATTGAAGGCCTTCTTTCATTTCAACCTCTACGGAGGAGAAGTTTATGTGCTCGGGCGCCCCTCTCTCTACTTTTATGATCAGCATCACATCAGTAAATCTTGCCCCAGTTTCCCATGAGTTCTATCAATGCGCATTGATTCCCAAAGTAGCAAGATAACCATTTGTAGACCATAAAGTTCCTTTGACTAACATCATAAGGCTATCAATTTCAAAGACTATGGTCACATCACGGTTACAAGCGTGCATAACATTCATCCAGTGGAATTTCCTGTTCAAGTGTATCCATATCAAACAGTTTGTTGTGCAAGTCCTCATGGAAGTCTATTTTGAGGAATTCCCTCATCCATCGGAACGTTCATCTTCAGACCTAATTGCTTGACCTTTTTATGTCTGGAACTTCCAATCCCTTGGTTGCGATGTACACGCTACCCTGCCAATATGACAGGCTACCTGAAGTCACCATTGCTCTCCGGATTAGGAAAACCTGTGACGGGCTTTCAAGGCCGGATAAATGTTGCTGAAGGCCTTTCTTTGACCACAAAAAAGTTTTGGAAGGCCCGTCAGTCACTTAAATCGGGTTGTCATTTCATTTATATAGAGAAGCACATTAAGACATTAGTCCAGAGCAAGATCTGCACATGTTGTTCAAAAAATGAAAAATAAAAAAAAAAAAAAAAATTTACAAAAATCCCATTGAGATTTATGTCTATACATAAACATAATTAAGCTAAAACCTTAGCAAAACCTTTTATCTAATACGAAATGAACCATTGAAATTACCTTTGGAAGAAGAGGAGGATGCACGCATTTATCATTTATGTCACTTGAGTTTATTTTGATCATTTCTCAGATTACTTTTTTTCTGACATGCTATTTTGAGTCCTATTTAAAATTGCGTTCCATTAAGTGGCAGATTAGAGTATTGGATTAAAAATAAACCTCTCCTTGAGAGGATAAGCATTAATTTTCCAAACTATTTGGTGTGAGAATAATTTACCTGTAATCTTAGGAAGATTTTTATAATTTATTGTTAAATAAAAAACAAAAATTCATTCTTGCACCGAATAGAGAGAAAGAGCGAAATCTTTGATCCATCAAGAGATGAAGTAATTTCTTGGCTTGTTCATTGTCTGTGGGAGCTAAAATAGTCTGTGAGCGCTTGACAGAACATAGTGAGAAGAAAGAGGGCAGCAACCATCACACAGCAGCAGATGCTAACGTGTCATGGTTGGAATTGGAATAAATACATTAGTTGGCATCACGGGAGGAGCAAGGACAGCCATCCTGGCCGGTCAACAGAGGATTGGACCAATGACTCATGCATGCACACCCATTGCCATGGGTTCTTTTAACAGCGACATGAAAGTAGCACCCAATCAACCTCTTGTGCAAGAGTTTAACGATCTTAGATAGGCCAGGCAACGAGAGGAACTAAACGTTCAAGGAAATGTTAGGAATCCTGTGTATAGCAACATGCAGGATAAGGGAGATTCATAGCATCGACAGAATGTAAATTAGGGTCCACTATGTCTTCAGAAATTGTTTTAGATTGTCTATGATTGAGCAACAATTAAGCAAGGCGAACATGAAACAGATCGGTTTGTTACACAAAAGTTGCTACGTGTCCACAAGTTCCAAAATCAGAGGCAGACGACCGCAAGATCCGCGCGCTCAATGATGCAGAAACATTCTATGGGCTGATTTCCATGCTGTAGGGCTATCGTCAGCTAGGATTTGGAGGCCCGATCTCAATAGAAGTCCAATATTTCGAGTCCTATTGATGTTTAACCAATTAGTCACATCACACAGCACTTTGTGATACAGATCCGTAAATAGCAACCAGAGCCCAAAAGGCCGAAACCTTTCTGATTGGTTAGACATGGTTTAGATATTAATTTTTTGAGATCTCGATGGTACCCAACATCGGTTGGTTGCCATTTTTATTTCAAGGATAATTACTTACCAATTACTTGTAAAAGAAGTCCAAAAGAGTCTATAAAAGGCTTAGTTTGGGGCCGGATGAAAACAGTTAAAGTGTATTGTTTTGAAAGAACGAAAGGCTTTGGCCAAGTTCGGCCCTTCTGTCTCCCACACTCCCTCTCTCAATTCCTTCTGTCATCGTTGATTTCAAGTATTCCTTGTTTTGCTCTTCGGAACCACACTTTACTCTTGTTTTCTACATAAATACAAATCCATCATCAGAAATTTTTTTATGGAACTAGTATAAGCCACAGCCAACGGACAAGTTTCCTTTAAAAGCTTGCCCTTCAGACCTAAAATCTCACCTAAAAATCTTAAACAGAAGATTTCTGGCCTTCTTTAATCAAATAATCGCAAAAAAAATAGTTTTTGCGCTGATTTCTTTATCAGGCCAGCAAAGTGATTACTTGATTCACAACCTAGTTTTTCCAAGCCCTTCATGCCTACCTACACAAAAGCAGGCCCCTGTGACCTATCCACCATGTGCAAACACGTCTAGAAGAGGGATCATAGGAAGATGCACTAAATTGAATAAAGTCCGATGCCAGAAACTCAGCCTCCTAGACATGAGCTAATGCCTTCCATTGTACAAGAACTTCTAATATCAAAATCTCTAATCTTCATGTCAAAATGTCAAACTTTCTATAAGAAAACATGTTATATGTGAAGAAACAGTCAAACTCTCTCTATAGTAGCAGGTAAAGACAGAGAACGTTCCCTGTGAGGTGAAGTAGAACATCTGGCAGGTTCAAGATGATTTAAACAAGTTGACCAGTACACAACTGGATATGTCAGATAATAGCATCATATTTTCAGTGCTTAACAAGACTGACAACTTGTGGTAGCAATTATTCGCAAAGAATCATTTTATACAATCTAAAGAAACTTAAAATAGTCAAGTTTCTATTAGTAAGAAAATTCTCTTCCAACACAATGTAAAATCATGGAACATTTTTCATGCTAGAACTGCCATGAAAAATGGAACATAGTGTACAAGGTTAACATACATGTAAGATTAATAAGACTGAGAATCCCTAGTAATGACTGTGAACAAGGAATCATTTCATAAGCATCTAAAATAACTAAGCTGATACATTGAGAAGTAAAACAGACCATCTTCCAACAGAATGCAAAACCATTAAACATTTTTCATGCCAGAATTGTCACGGAAATGGATGTCAAGGGTAAAAGGTTTTTTTTTTGTACTAAAGAGTCATTACATTAAATGCAACCATTCATGTCACCAAGGGAAAAAAAAAAAAACAGGTCTTCTTTTTCCAAATTTATGTGATTGGCATTGTATTTAAAAAAAAAAGCAGGTGAATTATCCTTGTCTGAGATACACATCTAGCATGACCAAGTTAATTGCTCCACAACAAAATTTCAAGTTCTAAAAGTCAGCAGTAAAACATAATATATGATTATCACACATAGCACGTGCAAGCATGCAATCATTTTCAAACATCCTAACCAGAAAAACAACATTCCTCAGAAGTGTATAGTATAACCAACTATAGGATTTGAAAAGTATATATATATATATATATATATATATATATATATATATATATATTTGAAAAGACAAGTCCTGGGATAGAAAAGAGGACCAAATAAAATATGATGCAACAGCAGCAATACTAGCACAAGACAACAATGCTACTATGGGGGGAAAAATATAAGCACAGATAAATGAATAGTGAATGTCTGGAAGGATATTCGAAGGACATGCATGAAGCAATATTATACACAATCATACCTAGGCAGAAACTGAGGCGCCATTGATGTTGATATAGCTATCTGAACTTCAGATTTTTGCTGTTGATATGAATTATAACAGCCCACATGTTTTTCTCATTGCCGTTGTTACCATCACTGCCATAGAGTACAACAGTAATTGCTAACATCGCTATCACTGTTGCTGCCATCATTATTGTTGCTCAATATATCAAACTAATAGATGATAAATCAGTTCGATAAATGGCACAAAGTGCTGCTAGGGAAACCAAAGACTGGGTGAGGAATTAAAGGTCTGGTATCTAGAGATAATAATGTCAACTGAGAAAATCAATTTTAGAATAACCGAGCATACTGATACAAGGCAATCATTTTAACAGATCTACAAACATGCTGCACAGAGTTACACAGCTCCGCAACCAGCTTCAGTCTTGTTGTGACAAAGGCATCACTTCTTTATTGAACAGGCAAGGATCCAGGTATTGTGCTGTTTTAAATCTGCCTGAACTGTTTCACTACTGAAATAACAGTACATCTGATAAAGATACATCCATGACAGCCAGGTAATTTCAATTAGTTCCAGGCTTCTCAATCTTCCACAATTTGCTGCCTCTCAATCTCATTAACATTTGCTGCCAAAGAATTTCCAGTGCCATTTACTGTATTATTACTGCCGCGGCATTGCAGCAGCAGTTGCTGAAGGCTCTGAACAAGCTCATTCAGCCTCTGAATATTCTTTTCTTGTGAGAGGATTATCTGCAGCAATAGGCGAGATATCCATTGTTTACACAATGTTGGAAATGGTAGTATTAAGAAGAATCTCATGTAAAACTTCAGTATTTATGCATCCATGCACTCATGTAATCATATAGGTGGAAAAAATGTACATGCATACCACTCTACATGATACTTGTTCTTCACCACACTAAGGTAACAGGTAGAATTCACGTGAGAGCCAGTAAGTGGCATGCTACATATGTGTATTTCTAGTATTTAGGCAAAACCTCATACCATGTTGTGCGAGAGACAACATATCCTCCAGTTGCCAACATAGTACGATGGAATTTAGGGGTGACAAACTAGCAATGGATCAAGATGTGTCAAATCAATCTTCAACAACTAAAAGTTTAAAACAAAAGCAGGCCTACACCAAACCTGACACAACCCAATCAGCTAGTAGGTCAGAAATGTCTCATAAACAGTAACTAGCAAGTTAACTTCACGATTTGTAGACAACCATTTTGGCTGGATGAGACGAGAAAATGGATGAGGAGGAAACCTAGTAGGGCAGCATGAAGGTGATAGGCTGCAAGCCTCCAGCAGCTAGGTAGCAGGCTGCAGGGGTGTAGGGAAGTGTGGTGTCGAAGGTGAGGGACATGAAAAAAAATGCAAAGAGACAAGGATAATTGAAAAGTAGAGAAGGAAAGGGATTATGAGAACTGGAGGAGGGAAATTGTCAAATAAGTCCAGACAGACGTAAAGGCCTAAGGGTGAGGTGGCGGTTGAAAAAACAGATTGATTTGGTTTGGGTTGACAAGTCAGTTCTAAAACAAAAAATGTTAGTGATAATAGGTTGTCTAGGTTATATCACCCCTCGCCTAAACCTGACCAATATTGCTTGACAAAGCCAAAACTAGCTTGGGTCCATATTTAATTTAAGTGTAGGCCACCCTAGTTCAAGTTTTACCAACAGAGCCCAAACTCAATTCAGCTTAGCTCAGGCTTGGAGGATTCAATAGAAAGAAAAGGTAAAAGTCACCACAACAATTACCTTGGAGCAAAGCTGATGTATGGTAAAGCTCTAAGGCAAGATCTATGACATGAAGGCCAAGCTGCAGGGACTAGAAGCATAAGCTGCGCTATCAATGTGAGATCAAAATGGTTAGAAACACCATAGCAGTGGGGAGAAAGGTGAAAAAGCAGTGAGGAAGAGACAGGCAAGCTAAGAAGAGGTAATCTAGGTAAAGAATACATATGTAAAATGTATATATACACATAGAAATACATATTTATATGTATATACATACACACACACACATGTATAAATATGTGTGTGTGCACGCGCATAATATATATCACAGTACATACAAAATGTTATTTTTCATTATATAATTATAATTGATAATGAGGTATTGATGAAGCCAAGGGAACCATGACCATCTTAAATCAAGTCTGGGCTCAAAAAGATGTGCTTGACTAAGATGGAAAACTGAACTTGCTAAGCCTTAGCTTGACTTGAAGAGTGTCAAGCCAACCTAAGCATCCTGCAAGTGCCAAATGTATTTACCATATCAGATCACAGCATACGAAATAAGCATCAAGCTGTAATACAAATAATATGGATTGTCTGTCATATAATCAACCAAATCATTGGAGCGCATTCAAATATTATTTTCTCCTTTCCTTAACCTCACTAGACTCTTAAAACTTAGGTCTTTCTTGTTGTTTATTTATTCTGATGTAATGCTAACCCATGCTAGTTTATTTATTAGATTGCTTTAATGTTAAATGCAATGTATATCCAAGACCAAATTGTCAAAAATCAGCAAGCATTTCTGTGAAAACATAGAACACAAGATTTATTGAAATAGGACAAGAATAATGGTTAAATATATAGAACATATATACTTCTTAACAGGAAGCAAAAAAAAATGCAGTTGGATTTGAAAAAAAGAAGAAGAAAAAAAAAACCTAGTCCATGTTAGTAAACAGTAAGCCAATTCTGTAGCTTTTGGTATATTGCATCTTCATGTGGCATCAAGTACTGAGCTTTAGCAAAGGAACCAATAATGTGCTAGCCCACAGGTTATAGGCTGGATACATGGTACTTCAATTGTGAAGTTATAAACCATTAAACACATCTTGGTCTAGCCCTATTAATTTCCTTTTGAAAGTCAGATTCATTTACCAACAACAATTCCAATTTAAGGTACAAATGTGCAGCCAGAATATCCTCAAATTGATGTTGGTGAGGAATGACCATTTTCTACAGCAACAAGCTCAGTAAGTTGTATAATATATCAAAAGAAAAAAGGTGCTTCGTGCCTCCAAAATAATCAAATAATAGGATGTCAAGAAAGCTCAATATCCTCAATATGCATATGACTTTAAAAAGTATGTTAAACCAACAGAAACTCATCATCTTCAAAACCATGATTGTCTCTGTGCAACCATAAAGCTAAAGAGTCACTGCTTTTATTCTGTCAAGCTAGATACTCACAAGCTAACCGGTCAAGATAGATAAATATTCCAAACAAACTAGTTCTCCTGATTCAATAGAAAATCACTATTTTATTCGTGGACTTATGCATCCCATCTACAATATCTACTGTTTAACAATAAATGATATAATCCACAACCACAAGCTTAGTTCAAATATCACAGATCACTAATTTCATTTTTTATAATGATGAGTAAAAAAAAAAATTCATAACTAAGTTCCAATATGTGTTCACCAGATATATTGTCCTAGAAAATACAAGATAATAATGCAGCAATATTTTTATGTTCAGTAGATTTAAAAAAAAAAAAAAAGAAACCATTACTGCGTATTATATTTCAGTTACATAATGACGTGAGAACTGATTCCAGAACAATTTTTTTCAACAAGGTTATCTGCCATTTCTTTGGCAATTTTCTTAGAACTGTACACCAGATTCTGTTTTGCTATTTGCTTTCCTCCTAACAGATCTTAAAGTATTACATCAAATGCAGATTAATGATGGAAATATCAGCAATATTATTTGTCCACCAACATCATTGATGAATGCACAATAAAAATGCACAATTTGCATTTGATAAGCCCTAGCGACAAAAAAAGAGATCCAATCAATTGGCATGGATGAGTCCCCCCCCCCCTCTCTCTCTCTCTCTCACGTTCAAGGCAAGTTCTTCATATGCAAGATGAAGTAGCAATGGAGGGAGAAGGTGATTCCAAAATAAATCTTTTCAACAAGGATAATGTACCATTTCTTGGCAGTTTTCTAGGCTGCAGATTCAGTTGTTCTGCATTTTCCAACTAGCAGATCTTCAAGTATCACATAAAGGCAGATTAATGATGGATATGTTAAGAATATAGCTATTTGCCTCCCAACATAATTGACCAGTAGCATGCACATATAAATGTGCACATCTTTTATTTGGTAAATCCTGGCTAAAAAAAAAAAATGCAAGCAAGCTACTTGTACAGATGTGTTTTCCCTCCTTTTTTTTGTTTTTTATTCCCTTCTAATAATGTGAATTCTTCATATGCTGTATCAAGCAGCAACAAAGCATTTAATTCTTTACCATTCTTTCACATTGGAATTTTAGTTTACTAGCACCTATTTATATGGGAGTATTTTGCATGTGCAAGAGCAAAAACAACACATATCAAGAAGGTAGGCTCAGATTTTCAATACACATTTTCACATCTGTCTACTCAAACATTTTTTTGAGAGGATAAAAAAGCAGCACATGTGAGAAGAATAACACAGCTAAAATTCGACCTGATTCTTGTCCATCGAAAACACATGAAGAGATATCCATGTCAGAAACTACTTTGTTTATGATGATCTACGATGCTCAAAATGCCTAAAAGCTAAAATGCAAGCATTCTAAAATTTTCTTACATAACTATCAAGTGGATGCAAAAATTTAAGGTGATGGTAGCAGATGGGAAATAGGGACTCAACATCTATGTGATGACTCCCTTGACTGACAGGTGAGTCGAAGGAGGTACCACAACACAAACCTTTGCATCCATGATTCCACCCTACATACAGGTGGGAAATGATTTCATCCCTCCATACCATACCATACCATACCAAGCAAGTTATCTAATAGACCACCAGCCATGCTTTTAATTATTGACAAATGCAGGGCATTGTCAAATGGTAAAACAACAACAAGAAGACCACATACATTGTTTTTCCTTAGAAGCTGTATGCAGACAAACATTTGCCTCATTGTTCCTTGCAAATGCCACTCTGAAGTTATAAGAATGAATGATGGAACAGAGATTAAAAAAGAAGGAACGACTGAAAGAAAGGTAATAATATCAGATACCAATTTGGTTTATGCCCAAGAAGGTGAACAACTGAGGCTATCTTCTTACTTGAAAATTTTATAGAAAGAGATGAACAACAAAGAAGGAGTTTACAAATCGCTTTCATCAACTTGAAGGAAGCTTATAATAGTTTAATAAGAAAATTTATTTGATGGGCTTATATATTGAAATTTGAAGAAATGCACCTTATGTGGTTATAACCTATAAGTATTAGGAATAGTAGTAGCATTGTAATTCGTAAACCTTTTCCAATCACCACATGTTTACACCGAGAATCAGCATTGAACCCATTTTATTATACACAAATCATAAATAAACTTACTGTTAACATTCAGAAGAACATATCATAGCATATGCCAGTCTCGATTGATGAGAAGAGGACAAGATTACATGCTGAATTGATTTTGTACAGGAAGGCTCTGAAGCATAAGGTCTTTTTAGAAAAAATCAACAAAGTAGGACAAGGTATATAAAATGAAGTGTCAGCAAAAATACAAATAAATATAAGGTCTCTACCAAGATCGGACAACAGATACCAAAGAGTGATTGGTTTCTTTAGCTAGAATCTATTGTATAAAAGAACACAGAGATAGAGTTGCACACATATAACAAAATTAGAACTACATGGATGAAGTGGAGATGCACTTCTATGGTGTTTTTGACCAAAATATGCCTTGCTGGTCTTTTTTTTTTAAAAAAAAAAAAAGAAGAAGAAAAGTTCTCTTAAATGCCAGTTAGGCATGTGAAATTTTGCATTGCTCAAAATATTAGGAAATGAAGAGGACTAAAAAACAAGTTTAGTCTGACAAAAATGATTGACTTCAAGTGGATGTGGGGTAAAACTAGGAAGAAAAGAGTGAAGAAGGAGTATTTTTAGGAGCTTTAGACGTTGCACCAATTAATAATAGAGTGATGGAGAATTGACTGAGCTGGTAGAGGCTTCTACAGTGAAGATCTGAGAATGCTTTGGTACAGACGTACTCAATTTGACGTCAAAAGTTTTAGGACCAGGGAAAGACATAAGGTAACAAAAATCTAAGTTCTGAGAAAGGATTAATAGAATTTTGAATTTTTTTTAAAAAAGAAAAAGATATGGACTTCAATAGGAACCTCGGCCAAATTGGGATTATTTAAGCTGAGCCACATAGTTTGGTTGAGGCTTGACAACTATGGTTATGGTCTATCCAAAGTTTATGTAGCTTACTCAAATATACAAAAAATTGATTTTATTTTTGATTTTGATGGTTCAAAATATAGAGGCTAACCCTGCCTAGGGATAGGTGATGAAATGAAGACTTACTTTTTCTTTGACAATTTCTTCTCTGCTTGATATATGTTGCTGCTTCTGAGAAATACTTCGACTTGCTTCTATTTCATTCGCAAGTTGTGCTTTCCATTCAAATTGTGACGTGATTATAAGTATCACCAGCAGAAAAACGAGTACCACAGGTCTTGACATCATTCTAAACAATTATGAAAAAACCTGCCAACAAAGAAACCATTAGCATAAAGACTACAACTAACAAAGAAATCGCTAAACTACATAGCAAAGAAGAGAAAAAAACAGCCCAATTATGTTTTTCCAACAACTTGGCATTTAATTCTTGAAAACATCAAAGAAAAGATTATAATTTTAATTCAGTTACAAAGCGCGGATGGTTTGAGCTAGTAAAAACCTAAAACATGGATCAACTTTTCCAACAGTCACTAGCCAACCTATCGACTACCTAATTTGAGTCTCGGAATCTTGATCAGATGCCTGAGGCTGAAAACCCTAATCAGAAAACAGATTGAATTTACCAAGCTTCCATCAGTAACCATGCTCCAATAGATTCACTGATGTCCTTGCACACAAGAAGGCAAACCTTGTTTATTTTTTGAACCAGAAAACCGAATCCTAGAAATCACAACAGGTACAGTTGACTACCTGTCTACATGAAAAATTTGCCCCAAATTGGCACCCAACCCACAATACCCTACATTTCCGGGCTACATCGTGTCCCAAGCAGCAAGGAATCCTGCCAATGAAAGCAGCGAAACCGGTAATCCTTTCCACCCTAGTTCTTCTTTGCCTTGATCAACTAAAACAAACCCCGGGAGAACTTCAAAAAACCCTACAAATTCCAAGAAGAAGGGGAATCGAGAAATCTGACGGTTGAATTACAAGGAACGAGCAAACACAAAAGATCGCAGAGAAAAGGATCAAAATTTAGGGCGAAAAACTCACCAGACATTCCGTCGGAAGGCCAGATTTCTCTTCCTCGATCGAGAACTAGGGTTTGGGCGGGAGGAGAGAGAGAGGAGGATAACGATTTGGATTTGGACTGATGGACGAACTCGATGCGACTCTACGGGATGTCGGTCTGAAAGATGAGAGAGTGCGCTCGGTTTTGGTTTCCCCGAATAGAGACCGGACGGGGGCTCTTCTTACGGCAGTACGAAAAGTGCAGGACGGCCGTTGGTTTGAGATCGTGTGGCTTCCAGTACCCACACCGATGGCCCCTCGAGTTAAAAAGCAAGCAAGCAAGCGATGCCGGTGATCCTCTTGATCTGTTTGTTTTTGGCAGGTCTACTAGTTGTGCAGTCCAGATTATTTATTGCTTCCCATCTACTCCCATTTAGACAACAGCTTTTTTCGGTAAGAAAGCGGAAGCGGAAGCTTCGTTAAGCAAGCAAATAATAACGACGCGGTTGGTTCGTGACAGAACTTTTCTATCTCAAAATATTATTTTTAAAAAATTTATTTTTTAAAATATTATATTATAGAAATAATTTTGATATATTTTGATTGATCATAAAAAATTAATTTATTAAATCAAATATCTATTTTTTAAAAAAATTTATATAAAATATTTTTTATATTTTTTATGGATATAAGATCATACATTTTTTATTCCTAAATTTTACAAAAATATTAATATAATATTAATATTAATATTAATATAATCTAATATCTAATATATATATATATTATAAAGTAGAAATTAAGAAAAAATTTCTTAGCATTTGAGATTATTCATGTAAGCAATTTTTTCTATGCCATGTATCCTTTTACTTAACAATCTTTCAAGCATTAAATTCAAATCTTGAATTAATAAAAAATTATATTATATCTTATTTATATAAATTAAATTATGTTATTAGTGTATGGTATTATTGTATTCTTATAATTAAAATTTATTTATATAAATAATTGAGAATATAAAATGATACTAAAAATTTGAATAAATATTATTTTATTATTTATATATAATTTTTTTCAATATGATCAGACCTAGAACCCATGCGCAATGCATGAGCTCAAAACTAGTTTTAATATAATATAATATAATTTTAGATTATAACTATTGTGTTAAGGCTCCGAAGTGAGCTGATGTGATGATGGAGGCATGTTTGACGGGATATCGAGAAATCGTAGGAAACTTGCAAAAAAAAGTCTACTCACATCACATCAGAGGAGGCGTGCTTCAGTAAGGAACGCTCCAATGCTCAGTCAGTCAGAGCTTTGAGTACAATAAAAGAAAAAGTGCTAGCTTAGAGAGGTGTTCTGTCTGCAGTATCAACATACTTTTTGAGAGTCCATTTATTACCTTTATATAATAAAGTATTGGAGTTTGTTATGCCTGAATCTATAGGTAGCTATGTTAGGAAGTCTACCCACTAAGTAGGTTGTTAGTCATGGGTATCTGTTGTGTGACGTGGTCACGTTCTGAAAGTTCGTTAAGTGATTCTAATTAATTGCCCATGTGATTCAACTGGTTAGTGAATTAAAGTCGACATGCGGTCGAGGTGGTGTCGGATCTACTTCGAGGCTGAACATGGGAACTTGTCCCTTGTAGACGTTATGATCCCGACCCAAAGGTCAGTGCGATTCCAATCCGAAGGTTAGAAAGAATTTGTATCAGTGCCGGTTGTAAAACTTCATTTTCATCATTGGTGATATATCGATCCAAAAGTCGGCGGGATTCGAACTTGAGGTCGGGCAAAAATCAATGTGGTCGTTTCATCCATGCGCTCCACGGCATATCTGATGGTGCTTATCGTCAGGATTTCCATCAATGCTTTTGTCCGTTCGAGATTTTCAAAGATGAATCTCGAAGACATTGACTGAGATGTCATAATCCCATAATAATAATAAATTATTATATTAATATATTAATAATATTAAGATTTTAATATAATATTTATTAATATAAATATTAATATAATATTATATTTATATTTATATAATATAAAAGAATAATATTAAAAGGATGTTTTCGGAAAAAAAAATTCTTGTATTAAGAATAATATCAAATTCTTATCCCATGGAAATTTCAAAACCCATCTCTATAATAGATTTTTCTTTTCCATGAAATATGAATTTTTTTTTTCAAATCTATCTCTTTTGAAAACTCCAATCAAATAATTTTTTTTTTTTTTTACTCTCTAGGAGTTATACTCTCATCTCTCTAATTCCCACGAACTAAATGAGTCCCAGCTATTATCTACCATTTAGATAATATTTGATCGTAACGTATGCCCCGTAATTAGGTTCGGATAATTCTCGTACTAATAAAAATTTTATTAAGATATGAATTCTTTCTGATCTCATATGAAATTTCTTTCCAATCTTATTAAATTAAATTAAAAATCGTTACCTATCTCAAATTGGAGAGTTGGAATCAAACTTGCCCAATTAACCTAACCGGCTCATCCATCTCGATGAATCTAAATAAATCTTTTTCCAGTGATGAACCTTTTTGCACCACGGCAATTCCATATGTAACTAATGTATTGCACTAATTTATCAGCTTGCATCAATCTTCTCTAGCCAACTAATAAAATTATTTTATCAAATGATGGCATCAGCTATGTAGCATTATTCCAAAAATACCGCACAAACTTTTCAGCTAATTGATGCATTATTTACTAGTATAGTGGTGTACATACAAGAAGCATGAAGCAGAAGCATAAAAGAGCTACACATAAAGCCCGTTGCTTTGCATGAGTTGTTTTTTTTTTTTTTTCCTTAAATGTCCATGCCTTTTGCAACATCCTCACCAACTTCCTCATCACTCAACTCCATTGAGCTTTAATTTCAAGCAGCATCGTAATCCGGCAAAGTGTGTCAGGAGGTTCGAATGCTTTCACCATTGATCCCACTTGGAGCTAATTACACCAACCTCATCATGGACAAGTAAATTTTTGACACGTGTACTACCTGTTGCAGACTGGCGTAACTGCTACCTCCTCAATCTTCACCGGGAAGGGTGGCATCTTCTGGATCCAACCAGAGACGGCCGACACCGAGGATCGCTAACATGGGCAACGCTCAGTCACCGTCCGCCGACCCGCGCTTCGTCACCGCGAGCCGGTACGGTTCTCCTCCCTCCCTCTCTCTCTTCCCTTCCTATTCCGTCCATCTATTATTCTTCGTTCTTCGATCGTCCTTTCATCTACTTGGGGAAAAAATTTTAGGGCTTTTACGAATCAGGAGCTGGAGGATCTTAGATCCCTCTTCGTGTCCCTGGCCGCCCAATCCCAGAGCCACGGCAAGTTCGTCAGCCCATCCGTCTTCCAGGTACTTCCTCTCTTCGACTCTCCCATCTCCCTTCTCGCGTCCCATCGAGAAAACCCTAATATTTCTTTGATTGATTCCAATATTATCGATGGCAGGCGTATTTTGGGATTGATGGGATGCTGGGCGATAGGATGTTTGATTTAGTTACTCAGAATCGTAACGATGGCATGCTCACTTTTGAGGATCTCGTAATCTCCAAAGTAATCTCCTTTTTCTCATTTATTTTTTCTTGCTGCTGTTGTAGATTGAACTGGACTTGCACCAGACATCTTTTCGCAATCACAAACAGAATATAACTTTCAGGGCAAATTCTTGTTTATTTTTTCATATTTTGTTGGTCAGCAGAATGATTATTCGTCTTCTCATTGGTTTGAATTCCGGGAAACCAATTGCGAGGCTAGCTATATCTGACAAGCCCTATCCTGCTTATGTCATTGCCACTCTGAAGCTGTTTTTATACAATCTGACTTATTGGACTCTTTTGCAGCGCATTATTTCTTATTTTGAAATGAATTATGACTCAACATTATATTATTCACTTATTAATGTGTTTTTCCTTTGGGCAACTATCTTGACACAAAGATTGGGACTTCATGCATTGCTTTTAAGAAGTGCTTACTGTGATCAAAAGTTGAACCAGTTTGATAGTTTGGGCTCATCTCATGGCTTGTTGTTACGAGACCACCATCTGCACTGTTGGCAGTCCACATATGAAACTTTTTTCATCTGTAACCACGGAAACTGTCCCACTTACTATGTCTGCATAATTATTTACCTGTCTCTTGGCTATTATCCATCTCCTTATGTCAGGGAACATATGAGAAAGGAACTCGAGATGAAATTGAGGAATTTATACGTGACCTGTGTGATGTTGCAGGGGATGGTGTCTTGGGAAGGTATCATTCTAAGACCGAATTGACATGTATTCTCAATTCTTTACTTTTAATAACTGCCCATGGATCATCTGTAATACATACCAAGCTTGTTGTTTCATACTTTGATATAATGTTAATTTCATCCCAAAATGGTTTATGTTGGCTTTTTCTTTATTTTACATGTACAGTGTGAACTCATGGATCTAGTTCTTGTAAACTGTTGTAAACCTAGCAGCATGACAATTGATTTGGGTAGTTGGTAATTATGATATTAGCAATTGCTGTGTATCTGAACTTTAAAAGTTTTCCATCTTCCGACTCAAGATGAACTCAATTGTTTCTATGTTAGTCCCTAACTTCTCTCCATTCATAATGATGATGAAGGTCACTTGTGAAGTACCTTCAGCTTCATACCATCTACATGGTATTTCTTTCATGTTTCATGCATGTTTTATCAGTGGTTGAGGATGTCCTGTCTGTAGAGTGTCAACTCTTTAATAGTTTATTGGAGAAGTGTCTAGAAAAAAAAAAAAACTTTTCAAATGCCTTCAGTTAAGCTTTAGTGGAGTCACTGGACCGACATGCTGGTATACCATTAGCACATTGCATATTATGCTTATCTATATAAAAAATGCTTATTTTATAAGGGCACAAGCTTGTGGTCATGGCTCTTTGTATTCTCATAACATGATCATATTTTATAGTTTAGGTCTTATATCGTTGCTCTATAGTTGGAAGTTATTGATCGCATTATTATTACTTTTTTCCCTGCTGTTGTATCAAATATTGTGATATGATATGATACCATCACTTCTTAGGTCTGATTTGGAAGCTGTTTTGAAGTCCATACATAAAGCTATATTTTCTCCAAAAATTGATGAAAATGGCTTGAACTCCCATGAAAATGTTTTGGAAGTATTTCTCAATGCATCAACATATTCAAAGAAAGGTGAAGGAACAGCAGAGAACGGTATGTCTTCAGCAGATTTTAGAAATTGGTGTAGCCTTCTGCCATCTGTGAGGAAGTTTCTTGGGAGTTTGCTGATGCCACCTGATTCAGGTTCAGTCCTTTCATTGTATTTCTTTTTTTCCTAGTTTGCTACATGTGGCGTATCTTGAAGACTTCATGTGATGTCTTTTCAGTTCTTCTGGTTATATGTTAATTGGTGTTCAGCCTAATGGATTTTGGCCTGCTGACTTATAATCTCTGAATTTGCCAGGATTAGCCAATTTGTTACAGTGATTCTGGTTGTGACTTCATCATGCTAATGTATCTTTATGTCTTCATTGAAACTGTATATGATTATGCAAATTATCAGAGGCAACATCAATAGGACATAGAAGTCTTATTCCTCATTATTGTAAGATGTGACAGTATATGTATTACATATTATATTATTTTATATATAAATATATTATATTAAAGAAAGTTTTCCTGTAAATGTAATATAGCAGCAGGATTCTTGAAGTGAACTTTCCATGTGAAGGATAGAGTCTGATAAGACCTACACATGCATGTGATATTTGAAGAAATCAATTAAATAAATTTACCTCTCTAACCAAACTGGTTGATGGATTTATATTGTGTTTCCTGTCATCTGTTGGTGAATGGATCTGTTAGCTTGAAACTATGTTGATAAGTGTTTCCCTAGAGAGAGAGAAAGAGAGGCCATTACCCAGTTATGGTAGCGGCTATCTGGGATCCTAGGAGGGGCAAATTAGAGATAGTCATAATCTTTGGCTTTTATTTTTTTTTTTGGGTACATTGTTTGCCCTACGACTCGAACCTGTGCTATCGTACTTGTCAGCCCAAGCTTTTACCATTGCACCAAGCAGTGACCCCTTCCTTTATTCATCTATATCCATTGTTTTACAGGCAGACCAGGTTTTCAAGTTCCACATCTACAACATCCAGAAAATTTAACGTCCGATTTGCTAATATTAAGGAAAGAATATGCTTGGCACATTGGAGGAGCCCTTTCTCAACATGAGGTGGAGGAATGGAAGCTTTTGTACCACAGTTCAATTAATGGCCTAAGCTTCAACACATTCTTGGGAAATATATCGTGAGTATGCTTTTGTTTTGCAAGTTTGTTATCTGTTTCTGATTGAATCTTGAAATACAAAAAGATTACTCCAAACACAATGTGGTATATGTGAAAAGAATTACAGAGTGTCACATTATTTGCAATACTCACATGCTGGAAATGATCATTTGCATTAGAAGTTAGTACTTACAAACCTCACCCAAGGAAAAGGTAGGTTTTCCATGTTTTCATGGCAGATGATGACAATACGTAAGTTGATGATTTCTTGCATAATTAAAACGTTTTGCTCCGTTTTGGAGAGAGTATCAATTTTGTAGACCAGATAATTCTTTACTGTTGTCTGAATAGAGTTTAAATCCGTATGATTTTGTTTTCTAGGTTTCTTGTGAGCAATGCTCGAAGTTCTATGTTCCAATCAGCTTTACAAAAAAGGGGAAAAAAAGAAAAAGGAAAAAAATAGAAGTATCATGATTTCATTATTGCTGATTCAGCTTTCTGTACATTTGCAGGAATGGAGATGGACCAACTGTGTTGATCATCAGAGATGCTGAAGGTTTTGTATATGGAGGATATGCCTCCCACCCATGGGATAGGCGAAGCGATTTTTATGGTGATATGAAATCGTTCCTCTTCCAGCTATATCCTCAAGCATCCATTTTCCGCCCTACAGGAGCAAACAATAATTTGCAATGGGTGAGATTTTATGAAAACTTACTACGAAACTTGATCTGTTCTTCCATCTGAGTTTGAATAATTTGTCATTCTTTTCCCTACTAATAGCTCTACCATTATTTTTATGTTATTGTCGGGATTTTTCTCCTTGTATTTACAGAACTAGTTGGTTCTTTGCAACTTTCCCATTTTTTCTATTTGTTCATGCTTGTTTGCTAATGAAACCTGGATGGTCCATCACTGATTCTCTTCGATTTGCTCATATACCTATACCAGTCGGGTGCATATCAAAGTGTTACCAAGAAATTGCTTTATTTCAGAGCTTGTCAAAGCTTACATGCACAGGTGCCCGCCCCTTGTGCAAAAGAAATAACTTGCCAATCATGAGACAACATGTGTTTTCTTTCCCACTGGCTTTGAATTTAGGATCTTGTATCAGTATGCTCATCTTTGTAAAAAGTTGCTATATTTGAGATAATATAAATTGCCTTCCGCCAAAGACAGAATAGAAACCAACCCTGACAACTGATACCTTATTGTGGTAGTGTGCTGTGAATTTCAGTTCGGAGAGCATCCCCAATGGCATTGGCTTTGGTGGGCGGGCAAATCACTTTGGTCTCTTTCTGTCTGCAAGCTTTGATCAAGGGCACACATTCTCCTGCACGACTTTCAACAGCCCCTGCCTCTCTAAGACAAACAGAATACGACCAGAAGTAATTGAATGCTGGGGAGTCCTATTGAAGGGAGTTCAAAATGAAAGGCCGGATCTTGTTAAAGGTACAGTTCTTGAGAGATTTAAGGAGGACCGGAACATGCTTAAGATGGTAGGCCTTGCTAGTTCCAGCGACTGAATATGCCAAGGGGGCATCTTATAAAGGGTAATGATTCTGAAAATGGCAACGTATTGACAAAAGCATATTTTATGATATTATTTGTGTCCTTTGTCTATCATATGGACGATGTATCCGACAGGTTTAATTCAGGTTCATTACAGATGGTCGATGGGGCTCATAGATGCTACATCAGCCGCTTCAGGTTTGAAGCAGAGGTTAGGGCAATACGAGGTGGAAAAGGTGGCGATGAGCTATTTGATCCTGGAGGCTTTATGATTTATGTTAGAGACCAGAGAGGAGGTGTACATTGATAATTTCTATAATGACTTGTTATCATGTAAGTTAGGAGATTATGACAGCTCGACAGGATACGGGAAGTTTATTGGTCTATGCTGTAGCGGAAGGCTTTCTTGTTTCTTGTGTACATGTTAGTCTACTTGTCTGGTTGTATTGCTGATGTCTCCATCTTGGGTGGTGGATGTGATCAGTCAAATGTTCCATGGAAAATTGCTTGTAAGACATAATTGAAGTAGTGATTTTGAGTTCCTTTATCATATTATGACTATTTGTTCTTTTTTTTTTATTGTAGGGAAAGAAAATCTTGAGCTCATTGTATGTATAAAAAGCATAATCTTATCACATTTAAATTTACTTTATGTTATCAGATGCCGTAGCATTGGCTTGGGGGCATTTGGTTGTAGGAAAATGGTCAAAATTAATAAGCGATCATTTTTGGTCGGAAGGTAGCTTTTTGAAAAATAATTTTTAATGGAAGTGGAATTTTGTAGTTTGATTTGTCTTTCAAGTGAATGCTGAAATTTTTAGTTATGAGACTTAGAGTGCAAGCTTGCAAAAGGGAAAGTAGTGTTCAATATGTGCATTTAATATTTAAACAAAATAATATTATTTTGTACTGGATTTTCCAACTTATAGGGCAAAACTAAAATGAATTCGAAGCCTATTGAAGACTGATTTTACATATAAAGAATTATTCTTTGTTTAAATTTTTGACTCTTTCTCCCCCTCTCATAAAATGTTTAAGGGGAGCAAAGTCAATTTGGCAAAATAGAGGGCGAGTGTACATAAAGGTTAATTTTATGTGCCTGGAGAACAATGAAGATTGCATAAAGATGGAAAGATTCCCCTCTCTTTAAATACCAAATTGTATTCCAACAAAACTTCTCGACCTTGACTGCAAAAGCAATGGTTGATGATAAGGAATCCAAGAACGTATCCCCTCGAACATCTACCCACTATATCAAGCTCAACACTAAAAATTCTTGGATAGTTTCTCTCTCTCAAAGAAGCAAGCTCAACATTGAGATGAGCATTAGTATTGTTTGTTCATGGCTAGTGATGGTTGTCCATATGTTGGCCTAAGATTACCAAAAGGAAGTAACAGTCACTGTTTACCAAGTCCTGCCTTTAACTGTATAACTTTTTGGAACAAAAGAAATGGCCACTATAATAGATGTTAGTAGTTGATGATTGCAGCAAAATAGCAGTGCTGTGAAATAAGTTCACAGCCCACATATCAAAATATTTTTTGGATTAACACATACATCAATATGTATTAATATATTGATGTATGTCAGCAGTGCTATGCCATGATTCTGATAATCATGGCATGGCTGGTGGACGGTCATGGCCAGGTATGTACTAACAGATATATTGATCTCCTGTCTTCACAATTCTAATGAAGATTAAATTAGAATACGAAGAGATAGCATTTTCCTTATTTTACACCAGATTAAATAACAAGTGGAATTGCTTTGAGGAAGCAAGGGTCATTCTTTAAATCGGAATCTATTATTAGAGACTTGTATTTTGTTATGGAATGCAATTATGTAAAGATTAAATTTGTGGGACTTGAACAGTTGCAATCTAATAAGTTATCGCAGTTTCTGAGCCAAATAATTTAAAGACCAACATTGCACTGTGATACATAAAACGCAGATCAGAGAACATGACAAGCCGTGATATACACAATAGTACACAGAGCCTGAGTAGCCGTGGGTCGAGTCTTCTAGAAGTATTCCTCGGACCTTCCCTTGAAACCAATCTGGCCGAAAGTGAGGCAAAGGAACAGCCCCACGTGCCATAAGACCATCCACAACCTACAAAGTCACCAAATTGCTATGAGAGAGGGAAAATGTTGAATGGTTTTAGCAGCAAAGGAAGTTAGTCTTGTCCCTAGGAGTATCACTAGCCATGATAAAAAGGATCCAGTTCAGACCAGAACTGAGATGTGAGGGCTGGACCAGTGGGCCAGTGAGCGAGCTCGGCGCCGATGCTCTGGAAGAAGAGCCCTGTCAAGCTGTTGCCGTTGATCACCGGAACACTCGACGGTGCAAGCCACCCAATCAACCCAAATCCAATCACATTGAGATCGGTGCGAAGCCAATCCCTCTCAAAGCTTTGTCACAGTGATGCAAAGTCTCAGTGTCACAAACATGCCTGCTGTCTAGCCATATATATTAAAAAAGAAATAAAAAGGATAAGCAGGATAGAGAAAGATCTCTCTCACCAGGTGAACCTTCCACCCGAAGCCAACTTCAGATTGAGAGGGCTTCTTGAGGCCACCTGAGGCCTTGTGAATCCTAGGGATATGCAAAGTTATCCAGTTAGAGACTGAAGAGAAACACCCTGTAACCATTGCTACCTTCTGTGTGCGTTACCGGAAGTGAGAGTAGGCTTTGAAGAACGGCGGACGAGAGGGAGAGGAGATGCCAGGCCTGCTGCAACACTGGAGGTAGTTGCCATGGTTGCCATTTGCCTGCCTTGGGGGTCACTGAGAGGCAGCTCCAATTATTTTTAGAGGTGTAGGATTTTTGGGTTTTGAGGTGAGGATGAGAGGAGTACTTAAAAAGATTTGATGTTTTTGTGATTGTGTATCGCCCTCCGTGGATGCCATGGATTCAGTGCCGGAGACATGAGCTAATGAGACCATGCCATCTGGATAGATGTGGATAAGATATCGTTTATCTTTCTCTTTCGTTTTAGCCTGGTTTGAAACTCCTGTTGGTCAGGACCGTCCGTCGCATGGTTCCGAGTCATATTCCGACCGTTATAATGGTGATGACCATCATTATTTATCTCAAAAATATTATAATTTTTTAATATTAAAATAATCACTGAAATAATAGATGTTATTATGGTGTTATGATAAAAATAACATTGTTATCCTTTTCTTTATTTTTTTTATTAGATAAATTTGGTCAGGGCCGTTCCTTGCATGGCTCCAAGTGTTAAACAACACCTTATTCCATTTGGATGCTCCACACTAGAACCGTTATCGGCCGTTGTAATGGTGATGGCCATCATTAGAAATATTATTATAGTTCAAAAGCGTAAGTAAAAATATTGATTGTTATTTATGTTATAACAGTCCATTATAATAAAGCATAATGAAAAATAAGAGCTATAACATTTTTTATGTTATTTATCTCGATAACATCATAGAGGGTGGTCAAAATCCCTACTATCATTACCGTGATTATAATGGTCATTATACAGTTATAAAGCTGGCTTAGATTTGATAGGTTCAGTGAATGAATTTGGTGGGTACACAAACAGAACTAGCAAATGGCATACAGTACAACAGATGAAGGTGGAAATTAGATATAAACCAACAGAGGCTGAAAAAAGATGACCAAGCTTTGACTTATGCAATATCTAATGTAACCTACCGCAACAAGTCATATTCCACTGACAGACCAAATTTCAGAAGTACAAAACTGATGCATAAATCTCCAGTATATTTGATTTTTTAGCTTCTCAGTCAGGCCAAATTGGCCTGCATTACCTCTGCAGTAACATATACTAATTGAAGAAAGGATACTGTATGATAGCAATCAGTTCAAAATTCACCTGATAAACTGCAGACTATATTCAGTTGGAGATATACAAGATATATTCTACAGAAGTTGAGCAACTTCAGAATTTGGTGAATTGCCAAACACTGTCGATAACACTACAATTATCCATGATGATGAAGCACCACGTGGCCAGGGTTATTAAGGTTGAGGGAACTGATGCCGTGAGGTCCTTCAGGATTCACTGCACCAATTGGAATCATTCCCTACAAAAGAAGCATGATACTAAACATATAAATACAGTTCAAAACATAACAGGGAATTTTACTTGCCAATTAATCTGAACCTGGCCTAACTGGTGAAGTCCTAGCGCAGATGTTCCATCCTGCCCTTGCAGATAGCAGCTACTGCCAGTAATGTCACTATAATGTGGAAATAGTCTTGGTTGTGCAACCATCAAAGCCTCCTGCAAGACCAATCCAATCCTAATTTCTCTTGTTGTTGCAGAACATGGGTATTGACCATACAATTTCTCCAAGTTCTTGGAAAGATACCTGACTTAAACTCTGTAGTTGATGGTCAGTTACAAAAGCAGGACTTTGAAGCATAGCATTGCCACAGGATTCCTGCAAAATTGTCTCAATGGATATTAGCAATAACAATGTCATCATGTACCCGCAAAATAGGATGGTTCTCAGAACCATATACCATACATCAAGCTTAAAGCAACAAAAATAATTGCAACATGTTTTACAATCTAGATTACTTGATTCAAATGGTGAATTTGATGGCCACTAATGACTACAGGAGATTGCTGCAAACAGTGCAAGTTGGATGCCTACAATCAAATAGCATAAGTTAATAATACTGTAATAAAACATAGATTGTCAAATTGACAAGTTGATGTCACCAATGTCATACTTGACCCAAAATATGAAGTTGATGGGCAGCCATAGTAACTGGAGACTGATGCATAAAAGTCATGTTCAGTCCCTACAAATGTTCATACATGTTAACATAAAAACTTACGACCAAAAAGAACTCCATAGATATGTTAAGTAAACATTGTAGAGTTTATGCAGGATCTGAATGTCCTCGAAATAACACCTGGCCTAAACAGTGAAGTTGGCAGCCAGCCATAGCAATGGGAGACTGCAGGATAGCACTTCTATCACAGATCTGTGAATTTTATACCATGAGAAATTGTAATCACTCAACAATGTAATGAAAGCAGTCTATAACAAATAGGAAATCATAGAACAACAAATTCTTAGAAGGACAAAGCACAACATTGCAGAAGGTCAATGACCCCATACTTGACTCAAATGGCAAATTTGATGGCCATCAATAGCAATAGGAGCTTGTTGCACAGCAGACATGTTGGGGCCCTGCAAGATGGGCTTCATATAATAATATTGATGTTATAACAAAAAGCTTAATATGTTGACACAGTACCGTTGCAAATCTCATACCAGTGCCAAGAAATGAAGTTGATCGGAAGCCATAACAGCCGGAGTTTGTTGCATGGCAGCCACATTGGATGCCTGTAAGAATTTGTTTTCCACAAAGAGAGAGAGAGAGAGAGAGAGAGAGAGAGAGAGAGAGAGAATCCATTAGAAACTACCAAAAACATAAAATAACAACTTCATGAATGTATAGTCCAACTCCAACAAGAACAGCATCCTTCAAGACTAACAGATCATAATTCTACTCCATAAACATGACTCATCATATTGCTTCTGCAAGGTCAAAGTTTCTCAGATCTCACCTGGCCTAAACAGTTATGTTGATGGCTAGGCATTATCATCGGTGACTGCATTGTGGCACTCACATTGGAACCCTGCAAATTTGTTTGATCAAAGCTGACAGTAATCAAACAGTCTTAAGCCATATTAAATCACAAGCATATCAAAAATTAAATGGTAATAGAATGATAAGAATGCCCAGGTACTCCAGAAGACAGTGTAGAGTTCAGCAAGCTAGCTTACATGAACTCAAAGGATCCAATGCCCTTGATAACATCAAGAAAAGTTTCCTCATAGATCTAAAATCTAGGTCTGGATGTTAAAGGACAAATATATTGCCTACACAACATTAATTGTCAATACCTGACTTAAATAGCAAAGTTGATTGGTAGCTACAACTGGTGAGAGTTGGGTATAAGCCACATTGGATCCCTGCAAATTTTATACTATAGGTAAATACAAACAGCATAACAAAAACAAGTCAATATATCCGTTGCAATCATAAAGTTTCTAGAAAGAGCGGTCCATAAAATTGTTGTGAGTGAACATAAAAGCTAATTCATGTACCCTAAAATGATACCGGGCTTAAGAAGTGAAGGTGATGGCTGGCCATTGCAATAGGAGGTTGTAGCCCAGCACTTGCATTGGAGCTCTGCAAAATTATTTTATCAAAACTAACATTAAAACATAAGATGCATCTGTAGGAAAGCAGAAAGTTGATCACAAATAAATGGTAAAGAGCAATAGAAAAGTTGATAAGAACAGAATAGACTTGCAAATAATTCTATGCAACAATCCAAGACCTCATACAAAAAGGCTAGCCAAAATATTATTTAGGTTTCTTAGCCCTCCATATATACCCAAGATCTAACCAATGCATAAGCAAGGGACCAAATACACGCAGACATGTATCCTTACACACCCCCCTAGTTTAAGCCCTAGCATTTTTGCCAAGCTAAAGAGCTGTATCCAATCATAAATACCACAAAAGGCCTATTGTCAGCCCTATATGAGACCAAGCTGCAGTGTCAAGTCCACAGTGGCTATGAATGAGATTTGCTCTAATAACATTTATAATAGCCTAGGACCACACCCAAAAAGACTAGCCAAAGGTCTTATTTAGATTCCTTGGCCAAATATATGTATTCAAGATTTACCCTAAGGTCCCTAACAAGTGTAAGACTAAACATACGCCTATACGAATCCTTACGCAGAGAGAAAGGGCTACACGTATGGGTGGCCAATATAGCCCACCTTATGTGCATTCGTGTGCAGTAATTAGCCTAAATGCCCACAAACTCCACCATCAGCCCATAATCAGCTCCAAAATGGCCAACGTTATAGTGTTCCTTAGTTCACACAAGCCATGAATCAGATCTGCTTTGATACCAATTGTAACAACTTAAGATCTCACTCAAAAAGACTAACTGAAAGGCATTATTTAGATTCCTTGACCCTATATAAATACCCAAAGTATCCGCAGTATACAACCAATATGGAACTAAACACACACTCGCATAGGTCCTCGCCCACCCCGCCCATTTAAGCTCTAAAGTCCTTGGCAGGATAAGAATCTAAATCCAATCACAAGCACCACAATTAGCTAGTGGTCATCCACCAAAAGGACCCATGTTATAGTGCCACCTAGTCCACATGGCCCAAGGCTTAAACAGGGAAAGTATGTGAGAGCTAGTACTAGCATGTGTTTAGTCCCATGTCGATCGTGCATTAGAAAAATTTTGGGTACTTATACAGGCTAAAGAATCTAAATAATATCTTTCAGCTAGCTTTTTCAGACAAAGCCCTAGACCATTACATTCTACAAGATAGATGATTCATATGGTAATTTTGATGGTCGTCAATAAAATTGGAAATTAATACAATAAGCATGAATGGAGCACAATAAAGTGGATGTTCACAAACTACTGCCAACAAACAATACAAATAGCTTGAAGAAATAGCAATGCAATATTGCAAACTTCATACTTCATTACCAGATTGCAACACTGAAGTTGATGGGCGGTCATAACAGGTGCAGATTGCTGCATATTTACATTAGATGCATAAAACATAACAATTAAATGCAACTAAAATACAACAAGAAAGCTTTCTGAATGGCAGAGAAACATTTCAGGCTTAGTTACCTGACTCATAAAATGAAAGTCACCACTATTCATTGCATAAAGATAACTCATACTCCTGCCACTGCCCAAAAAAAAAAAAGGTAGCATGGATTAATAACTAAAAATTCTTCCAGGTAACAGCTTTTGACGCATTAGTCTTCCTATTTGATTTACTTTTATTTACCTGATCAAGTTTCTATGATAACCACCTATAGCATCAGTTTGTTGCACACAACTCTTAAGTTTATTACTCGTGCTTGAAACCGAAGCCTGTGCACTTTGTCCTGTCCCCATATATGACCAAAAAGGTTACTTAGAACTGGAATTTCTTGTTTGACTTCCTGCAAATACTACACTCTTACCCTCTGTGCACTTCATTTGCCCTTTTCCAGTAGGTGTTTTGCTTGAGCTTAATTTTTTGCCAGACTTGGCACTCTTCTTCTGCTTAGTTTGCTTATTCACAAGCTTCATGCTACAATCTCGTTCTTTTTGCTTCACAATGGGCGCATCGTGCAAAGGTGTCCTAATATGATCCAAAGTCACAAATAAATTCATTACATATCAACATGCTATTGGGATGAGGATTTGTGGAATTTTCATAGATATGACTGAACAGGAAAATCAGTTTTAAAAGGAATAGAAGGAAAAGGAGTGCTCTTACATTGTCATGTTTCCCCCTCACAGAGTAAAACAGATTTTTAATCTAGAAATTGACTAAGAGCATGCCCTTAATGCATCAATGCAAATTTAAATTCCTAACAGAGTGCTTCTTACATAATTTCCTGGATAATGATATTCAAAATAAAAGGGAACAAATTTATAGATTTAGCCTAGGAACACCAACAACCCTCAATTGTTAGTAGATTCTTTCTTTGGTAAAATGATAAAGGGAATAAAAATAAAGGGGGCAAGAAGAGAATAAAAAAGGAGATATATGAGAAGGAATAAGACGAAGAAGAAAAGAAGAATCCTTCTGGAAAAGATGATTAACACAAAAGAAAAAAAAGTAATTATAACATGATAAGCCTTCTTCAAGAGAGAGAACTAAGAGGATTAACTTATTGTATCTCTTGGCCATCAAATATAATGGAGGCTTCACTTTCAAAATCTATATATATTGAAATTGCATGAACTAAAATCAGACTACATCAATCTAAGGAGACTTTTTAAAATCCAAATAGAAGCGAGAGCAACAAAAATGGTATAAAGTTATACAAATCCTATACTTAAGCTACCATAAGTATTCTTAATGACTTCCATGAGCATGCATTTCTTAAATTAGCCTTTTTTCCCTTTCAAGGGTGTTAGTTTACCATGTGCACGCAACTGAACAGAAGGTCTCAATTATCTGCAATAATTTCATGTGACTGGTTCCTCCACTCCCTGCCATCATTGGCAAATTGTATCATTGAGACCTGTTTCCTTCCTATATCTGATAATGACCTGGTTCCCTAACACATCCTGCACCGCTTCACATGAATCACACATGAAATATTCAGCATTGAAACATATAATTTAAGACATGAGCATGTTCCAACAATTATGACACTAAGCATGCTGGTGTTTGACCTTGTCCATGCAGACTCCTATAAAAAGTTGAGCACTCACTACTTGTTCACAGACATTGGACATGCAAATGACATAAATGGCAAATTAAAATACAAGTTGTATTCAGGATACTAAAAAAAAAAATAATAGGAAACAAGTAATGACAGTTACTATCTACTAAATTTTGTTACCATGCCACTTACAATGGAAAGGGATTTGTTAAATTGCTAATGCTCAGCGTGCTTCTATGTTCATCAGTTTCAGCAATCTCTTTCAGACTATGACATAATTTTCTCTTCCTTGTGCTGGACCCACCAACAGATTTTCCAGAATCTGTTGCTGCAGAACTGTTATGACCAGTAGATTGCTTATCAGAGCCTAATACGCTTACTTTCTTTCTCTTCTTTGATGATTTTTCACCAAGTTTCTCTGAAGGGGTGGTTGGACTTTCCTTACTGTGGACACTCAGTAAGGGTTGGCGCATACTAATTCTGGAAATCTCATCCATAACATGTAACAATTTCCTCCTTTTCCTTTTAGTGCCTCTGGCTTTTTCTGAATCTGTTGCAACAAAGCAGTTTTTAGTAGCAGTAAGCATGTCTAACCCAGATACGCTCGCTTTCCTCTTCTTCTTTGACAAGATACTACCCTTCGTCTCCACAGAACTTACTAGATTATCACTGCTTCTGCCTTTTTTGGTTTGGTGCTTACTACTTTTTGGAGTCTCCTTCAAATTACACAAGGCTTTCCTACTTTTCTTGAACTTATTAAGAATTTTTCTCCCACTAGTATCTTCTCTGTTTGATCCTGATATACTTACTTTGCTTTTCTTCTTGGATAGAATCATGCGAGTTTTGTCCATAGGTGTTGCCATTCTTTTCTTGGTAAGATCCTTAGCTACTTCAATTTTTCCAGAACTGGTGATTTCTGATGCAGAAACAGATTTCGAATTCAGATAAATGCTTTCTTGCTTGTTCTTATATAGCTCCCCCTCAGCTACTGAATCTTTCATAACATTTCCTGATTTCTTATCTGTCGACCTGCATCTTGGTTTTCTAGCAAGTGGCTCTTTCACAGGGCTTGTCGGCATTCCCCCTTTCAGGTTCCGGTGAGAACAGAAATGGCATTTGTAAATAATGTTGTTCTGGGTGGAAATGTACAATCTTTTGCGGGGCCTTGCTTTGATCTCATTCTTGTCAATTCGAATGGTGCAGTTATAACCAGGCTGTAGAATGGTTTCACATCTGCACACAAATTTTGAGAATGAAACATAGATATTGAAAATTAACCAAAAACCTATTGTTTAGCATGTCAAAGGCAACTAGTAAAAGAAATCTCACCTTTCACAAGGAAAAGGAAATGGATCTACAGGAGCTCCAGCAGCCTCTGCATGAGCAGCCAAGAGGTGGCCAAAGAAAGCACTTAGAGGAGGAACTGAAGCTTCCATACCAGCCCATGTTGCCATTTTTTGCAGATGCTTTAACCTCAAGACAGATCTAGCATTAACAAATTTTTTACGAGCGCTTTTTTCTTGAATTGTGGCAACTTGATGTCCCATGATAGATATTAATGCACCCCTCAGTCCTTGTTCCTTTGCAATCTATAAATTGTCAAACCTCATCAACTCATCTTGGATCTTTGAAATTCCAAATACATCACATGTCATAGTAGGCAACAGATATAATTACCTGTTAAGAATCAAATTTCCATTCTGAATTCATGTGGCAGAGGGAAAATGGTGTTCATAATCAATGAAAGAACAACATTAGAATGCAATTGGAACACTTAAAAGCTGCAATTTGACAATAATAATAGGTACTCAATCAGCTCGCAGAAAGATTGTTTGGCATATTGAAAGCAATCCAGAGAAAAATCTTTGTTTTTGGAAGCGGGTCCAGTACAGGTACAGGGAAGCGGGTACCCTAAAAAATTTAGTAAAACACACTTACGAAGCAGGTATGGCGATGAGTTTCTAAGGAGATTTGGAAGGGGGTGTGCTGCCCTAAACAGAATACTACTGCAATTAAGAGAAAAACTAAATATTTAAGAATATCAATCGACCCAAACAAGTTGCAAGCTTTCAATATGCATTACCATTACTGAACCATAAAAATTTCAATTCAAGAAAGATTTACACAGGGGAACCATTGACACTAGCTAGCAAATGCAGGAATTTCTGATAATAAGTCCATCATAAAAGAACATATCCAAGTTAGTCTGGTGTGTGTATATATATATATATATAAAGATCGGTCATAACATAACGAAAGAAACCCAAGGAACCAAATGGTACTGATGCAAAAAAGAAACCGCTTTTATGGTTTAGTTTCATTTTCATATTAGATAAATTTAATGGAAGATACATTTGTAATAGATAAAGATGCGAAAGTGTTTCAAAACCAAAGACTGGAAAATTTTCTTATGTCCAAAAAGAATCCACCCCAATACCAACTATTAACAATCTTATTTTTCGTCATAATCTCAGTGATCTCATCGAACCAGCACAAGTTCCAATTCAAGCAAAATTTCAACAGGGACACGAACTAAGCAGATCCAACATTATCTAATCACATTGCTAGTTTGGCGCACACGCATCGAGCAAGAGAGAGAGTCACAGAGAGATACAGAGACCAAATAACCAAATAATCCATTATGCCTGTGGAAATAGTTCTAGGAAAGAAAGGCTTGAAAACCCAAGCGACATAAATACATCTTCTTACAGCTAAAAAGAATTGGATCCACGAACGCCTATCAAGCATCGCCAATTCTAATTGCCATCACGAGCTCGGTGATTCCATCGAAACCCCGGCAGGATAACGGAAAGGTTTTTAGACAGACAGCACCACTTCATCCGATTCAAGACGGGGTTCCACAAACAGATACTGAATTCCAGAATCGAGGATCCAGTAGATCAAAGAAAAAACTTTGAGAAGCCAGAAGAAAAGGAGAGTAGATTACCCCTTCATCTCTACGGTAATGGCGCCTTGGAGATCGAAATCGAATCGCTCGCGTTAAAAACCCGTATTTTTGTTCCCCAGTTTTTTCTTCTATTGGGCTTTTCCTGTCTCCCACTCGCCTTTTCTAGGGCTCGCCAATGCTTTAGTCGTTGGGTTGGGTTGGGCCAGCCCGATAAGATGACCCAAGGTCTGACCCAAACGTTTCGCTTGCAATTTAAGCCCATTGTAGTTTCTTTAAACTTTACGTGTCTGGGATTCAACTGAAGTCATTTGCTGTCAACTCTAATCAAATTTTATTTTCCTCTATTGTGTTTAATTTGTACGTTTAGATTGGACCTAAAACTAACGTGAGTGGAGATTTTGGCTCTAGTGGGGATCAAATCAGGTCAGTTATTGGTTGATTGGATTCTGTCTTGTCCACTTGCACCCTTTCATATCTATCTGCCAGTCAAGCTCTTCCAAAGGGGTAGACATATAAATATATGGTGCATTGTATCTAGAATATACTCAACGCTCACACCTATTGCAATAGAGAAGTGATGTAAAGTGTTGATGGCTCATTGCTTGAGTGGTTGGATGTGGACTCTTAAAGAAAACGGCATAATGCTGGATGCAATAACCCACAGCACAAGAAAAAACTTACCTTTTCATTCTCTTTTTGACTTTAGCCAGTGGGGATCCATGGAGGTTCTCAAGGGTCAAAAAATCACAACTAGACTCATCAACACCTCCAGCCAGGTTACATGATTGAAGGAGAGTGGCAGTATTAAGCAAGGGCATCAAGCTAACATGTCAACATAGAAAGAGAGATCGAATTATGCAATCGATGTGTAGGGCGGTATTAAGCAGTCTTTGTTTGGAAGGACAAACTTGATGAACTAATATCTTATCATGGGTCTGCTATGTAACTCTAATTTTCACTAAACGATTATATGATATGGATGTAGATGAATGAGAATCCCTCTTGATGTGCTAGTTGGACCTCGACATATCAACTAATAAAGTTTTATCTTATTAAAAGTCGACCATGTCAAACCTCTCCAGTGATGATGACATGGTTACCATTTTTCATAGATATCGTGGTAAAATCATGTACCATCATCAACATTGCGAATAGATGGTAGCATTTTGTTAGACCCCGTTTGATGAAATGAATGATAAACATGTTGACAAGGTACTCGCCACCTAACAAGGGATTATATGATTTTCCAAATGAGTGTTTGATTATGCTTCGAATAATAAGCACGAAGAACATGTTTAATATTTATTTTGTATTTATGAAGCTTATCCGCCGTCTGATCCGATATTTTCTCTTTGGATTATAACTGAGTGCTCACCGATAGGATAGTTTGAGAGACTAAAAAAAGATTCTAGGAACCATGGCGAAGCCATCTATGATATCAGTTTTCATCCGATCTTCAGATTGAACCAATCTTGAGGTTGGGACCCATCCGATGATAAAAAATGGTGCTCAACAGACCACGCAGGTGCTGGTATGCTCTAGGCAGAGCCTCAATCCCCCCCACCTCCATCCCTGGGTCATCAACCTATTTGGCTATATGCATAATACTTGGAATCTCTCAAAAACTTGTAGAATGTGGGCATGATCTGTTACTGCCACCCATGATTAATAAATCTGATCCGCAGGTAAGACTCGCTACTGATATCTACGACTAACAATCTTGATCTTTAGATTAGTGGGCGAACCTCTCATCTTAATCGCTTGTCAAATCGTGGCCTAGCAATCTAAGGGTCTGGGAGTTGAATAAACTATTAGATTCTGGCGTGACAACTTATTGTGCCGCCTCCATATAAGAAAGGATAACAATGGAACCCTCGGATAAGTCTATCTTAGAAGGCGCTTATGTGCCCTTATTCTTCCACTCTTTTTTTTTAACTGTTCTTAGACTGTGGCTGACTTAAGCATCGAAAAATTCTCTATCGAAAAAATTCTAATGAGTATGAATTTTTCCTACCGATCCTCCTTCAGCATTTCGATCTTCAAACGATACTCGATCTCAATCATATTTATTTTGGATCAGAGCCTTGCAGTAATACTTTCGATCAGAGCCAAATCTCCGCTACAGCTCGTTAGAATGGATTGACTACTTACACGCAATGCATGTTGCCCATGTTCCAACCAGTTCCACGAGTCCGAAGTATGTAGCTTTTCTAAGTGGGGCACCAAGAAGGGGAAGGTCTAGATGGGCTGGCCTTGGCTCCGTCAGGCGGGATCCCTTCCCAAGGACAAGTTGTAGGGACCAGGACCGAAGCATGCGTCCTGACAATACTCCTTCACCATCATCCGTGACATAATACTGTGGCCATTGGGCAGGGAGGTCAGGCTTGTCACCTGAGACCAACTGTTTCACAGTCTGGTTAGGTCCCACGATCCCTGAAGGATTCCAGTCCAATTCATGGGCAGCTCCTCAATGGCATTGTGACAACCAACAAATGCCTGGTTGTTACCCTGAGACATCCAGTACCACAATTTATGTGAAATGAATATTTTTTTAAATAATGAGCAAATCTCCCCTCCATAACTTGAGTCTTGCCAAGTCTAAAAAATAGCAGCTATCCTTGGTATAGCAGCAGCTAAGTAGCGTCCCTAATTAACAAATTGGACCTCAATCTAACATGACTTTGTGCAATAATTGGTACCAAAAACTTGATCCACATATTAATGAACAAATTCAAGATGCTATATTTTTTATATTGCATACTTAATTGGGTTCAAGTTTCGAACCATTCCATGATCATGGCGATAGAATTCCATTGAATTTCAATTGAATTATCAGACTATGATGAGGCCATTACTCAACCTTGGACTCGAAGGTAGAAGTTAGAGATGCATGCATACAAATACACATGTACAATATGCTATGACCTACACACTGCATGAACAGAATCTAAGTTTGGGTGCGCATGCATGTAGTTTTAGCATGAGATTAGTGGTGTAGCACGTTGATAGAGAGAGTGCATCATCGGTGAGCTTTTCATTAGCTCAAGAGGAAGAGATAGAAAAAAAAAGGAAAGAGGGGAGAATGAATGGCTGGATGGACTTTCTATTAAAAGAAAAAAAAAAAAAGGTCGGGGGGGGGGGGGGGGCCGGGGGGCTGGGGGGACCCACCAAAAGAGAGGGCCAATGCCTCACCATTCCCATCCAATCAGGCGTCCAGATCTCCTAAAGAACTGTACCTCCCATGCCCAAAAATGAAGTCTCCCTCAGTGGCCAGAGGAAAGAGTGGGGCCGACTGTTCCTACCCTACATTCACATAACTAGCTGATCCAGAGGTGGGTCCCAGCAATCTACTGGACGATCGAATCGACACGTGGAGATCCGTACGAAATTCATCCACCCCAGCCGTAGATTTGGTGGGCCCCTTTGGGGAAGTGAGGAGCACGCTTCCCTCCCCAGATGGGGCGCAGACGTGGGCTCTACGGTCTGCACGTCTACTCCCTTCTCTCTGATTATTTATTTGTTTTCCGGTTACTTATAATAGTAATAGTAGGGTATTCTAATAACGACTATTACATTTACAAATTACAATACGGTGGATGTTAATTTCTGTTATCTATTTGGACATTACAGCTTATTGTTACTTACTCTTGCCGGTCAATATTCGTATCCATCGGTGATTAAAAATCCTATACTCATATTGCCTCCTATCCATCATGGATCGGATCAGATAAAGATATGGATTGGATTGATCGGATAAATAAGAAAGATCAGGCTAGATCATATCGAATGATGCAATGATTCATTATATAAATATTATAAAATAATTATAATTTTGAAAAGATGATTTAGATTAAGATTGTATCAGAGGAGTTCAAGATAATATAACACCATTATTAGTATTCAATCCAAATTTATTTCGAATATTTTTGTTAGAATCCATATCTATTCAGGGTTTTATAAAATTCATCATATTCAGGTTGGATCGAGATAGGTATCTAATAGATTGACTAAAATTAACATCTCTATTAATAATTTTTTTAAAAAAAATAATTATCTTATTAGGTATAACATCAACATTTGCTATAGGTGAAGTGCCGGCTAACTTGTTCGTAAAATCTTTGTTTATAATTCTCTCTATCAAAATAGAAAAATAATAAATTTTACTATTAGATGTGTTAATAAAAGGCATCGGGAAATTCAGATAAAATAACACTGTTATTACTCATAGCCATTATTAATATATTATTATTTTTTAAAACAATTGCATGTATATGTATTTGTTCATATATAACTACTATTTTTCCATCTATGATGTTAAAAATGGTTGTTATTTAAAACCATTCATCAGAAATGTGTAAAAGTTTAGGTGTATTGAAAAAAGTATGAAAATTGGTGCATGGATCAGTTTTAATTACCCTGTAAAAGATTACATGCTTTTGTCAAGCGAAACATAGATGATATAAATTATCTTAACATCAAGATTTATTGACTATTTATGTTTTAGTGCGTTTCTTTGTTCGAATAAACAGTAGAATCAGAAAATTGATTCTTAACTTCAATATGAATTATTCTTGATAATGATAATTAAGAAACAATACTGGCAGATGGTATAGCACAAACAAATAACAATCCTTGGACTGTGCTACAATCCACTGCTTCTGCTACATAAGTTATATTGAGCAGTTGTCACTGTGCTTTATGAATCACTTTAAGATATTTACATGGAGGTTTTCTAAGTTTTCCAAGACGCCCTTGATATTTCCATCTTTCATCTCTCCAGTACTTCCAATATGAAGAGAATGTGGTTTAAGCATGTGAGATGGCCATCCAAGTTTATTATGCTGTAATTGGATTGATTGTGACAAGTGAGCGATGGTCATACGAGCATCTTTTGACTGGATGGAGTAAAGAGCAAGATGGTACAAGGAATCCTGCCGCATTGTTGATCTTAGATTGATTCAACTTTATTCATTCACATGTGACTCATACGCAAGATCCTTCTTTTTGAGGTATGCTTATTTATGACAAAAAGTGCAAGAGACTGCTTTGCTTTCTGTTTCAGTCACATGTGAATTCAAATTGATCAGTGATTAATATCTCAATAATTCAAATTATTTGGCCAATAAAAAATAATTCAATGTATTTATGCAATATAAAATTTTTTACTATTTGATATTAAATTAACTAAGTATTAAATACATACATCCATCCATACATATACATATACATACATACATACATATATATATATATAATATCATATAATATAATAATGAATAAGTATATAGTAATATGATAATTAAAATACTATATTAATAATTATATACTGAATTAATTCTAAGAAAAATATATTTAAAATAAATTTTATGGAATACAATATCAATTTATAAATAAATTTGATCTATATAATGTATATTTAATATTTTATAATATTAATTAGAAAAACTAATGAGAAATATCTAATTGAGTTCAAACTTAAAAGTAGCTATCCACTTAAGTTTCAAATAAAAAATTCTTCTTATTTAAAATATAATTTAAAAGCAACTGTTCAAATAGAATGAAATGATCTAATTGTTCTTGTAGTTATAAAGCAACACTATACTATTATAAAGTAATACTATAATATTATAAAATAATATTGCACTATAATAAAAGCAACATTATACTATTATAAAGTAATACTACACTATTATAAAGTTATACTATACTATTATAAAATAATACTGCATTATTGTAAAGTAATACTATAATAAAGGAATACTACACTATGATAATATAATACTACCTTATTGTAAAAAAATACTATACTAATATAATATAATAAAATAATACTGTATTATTATAAAGAAATACTATACTAATATAATATAATGCTACCTTATTTTAAAGGAATACTACACTAATATAATGTAATATTACCTTATTATAAAAGAATACTGCACCCTGATAATATAATACTATAGTATTTTAAAGGATATAAGGGTATATGGATAATTTCAGTCAAAATGGGTAGTTGCTTTTAATTTAAATTTGGAATGGATAGTTACTTTTACATAAAACTCATTTAGGGAGCTGCTTTTAAGTTGAAAGTAGAACTGGATATTTATCTTTAGTTCTCTATATTAATTATTTAATATTTTTTGATATGAGATATTTGATATTTTAATTTTTATTTTATATAATTTAATACTTAATGCACATTATTTCATTGCCCAATTTTTTTTTTATTCCTTGGGATAAATCCAAAAATTATACAGACCTTTAAGGGATGATTTTTTTGCTGTGTAAAAAGTTATTTTTAGGTTAATCCAATCATTAGTTTAATAGTTTTTCCTTTTCCGATTCATATTCTGGGTTGAGTTCTTCTCTACAGTAGTTGAATAAATTAGATTTTAAATATGAGAAGAACTCAGCTAGACGTTCTTGCTCTAATTAGACAATGAAGGATAAGATTTCACTGAATTCTTACTTCATATGGTGAAACTTTGATCTACCCTGTACCAAGCAACTTGGAAAGTTATGTGGTAATATAATAATATTCTCCTATATTATTGCATATAGTTCTTGATATAATTTTATACTTTCATCTTCCTATAAATTCATGGAATAAATTTTTGGCTGTGCCAATCAAAAGGAATGATGGCTTTAGGTTGTGTGATTATGAAACCAAGTGTTATTTACTGTATCATGCTTTGTTAACATTCGTATTTTTAATATGATTCTAAATATTAAACCAATCTTAAAGTGATTTAAATTTTTTCGTTAATACATTTGTTATACAGTAATTTTTTTTTTCTATTGAATAACTATGTCCCTGAACCTGGGGTCTCAACTTTTTCACATTAGCACTAGACATGATTATACAATTGAATCAGTTCTTCGCCTCCTCCATCAGTACAATTTATTAGATATTAATTTAATTCTTCATGTAAGCCAAGAACTGACATAATTTTCTTTTACATATATACATAAAAAAACAAAATTCAAGGGGCAATTAAAAACTAAAAGGCATGGATGGAGCCGTCCCAATTCTGAAAATAGTATATGAGATCTAAGCAAACCGACTACTATAGTTCCCTCAAAAGAGAGCACTTTCAATGAATTCCTATATTGATGCTTGGCCTCACACAAAAAGTCCCAATAGAACAAAAGAATATCTCCGAATATTTTTTTATATCCATAATTAGATAACCCGCCGTTCATAAAAGACAGACTAATATATATGATCCCATATCAAACTCCAAAAGATGCCGATTCAATTCATTCATGGGAGACGAGTTATATTTTTCGTCCGAAAGAAGGATTTATCTTCCTTCGTGCAAAGCATCATCGGATAACACAATAATTACTTCGAGATCTATACAAATGAATGATCGAAATATTTAGAATCCTTTGAGATCTATATGAGAGATAATCTAATTGTCGATATTTCAAAAGAAGCCCAATCATTCTTCGGTGTGCAGAAGGTACAACCCGAACCTCCTCATTCATGTGCTTGCAGAAAAGAGATAAAGAGCAAGGGGCCTAGATAGCCAAATGGAGATAGGGTTTGCATTTCCCCCGGGGTCTACAAGTGTATCATGATGTGCCTCAAGAAAAAGGACCAAGTGGGTGGCATGATGAGGGAGGAGGGGAAGAGAGCAAGCACACAGCGGGATAGAGCATTTGGAGGGTTGTAGGGGGGCGTGGGGACTACCTTTGTACACCATATATAGCAGCCAAAGTGCCTTTGGACGCGACCGGTCTTCTCCAGCTAGTTGGAAAGTGGTGAAGGGAGCATTGCAGGCACCACTGATCGCACCTTCTCCTATTAAAATGGCCGAGTTGGGTCACCATCGGAGCCATAACCAATAATGGCTCAAGCCACGTGAGGAAATAACCTCATTTCGCTTTCCAGTATCAAACAAACCTCTAAGAGCCTACTCGGTATTATTTTTATATCTTATTTTGTATTATAAAAAATAAAAGCATAAGAACCGAGACAAAAAAATATGTTGGTAATGTTATTTTATATTTTACTTTTCAAAAATTATTTTATTATTTTTAAAAATAAAAATATGAAATTTTTATTTTTACTATTTCAAAAATAATAGATTCATACTTTTTGCCATCACCATCAATGCTGCCTTTACCATCGCTACCATCACTACTATTATACGATCTCCACCACTATGATCATCTTAACCCCTATCATCACCACTATTATCATGATCTTTATTGCATCACTATCACTATCATCACCACTACTGTATTATTTATGGCCGCATTGCTATTATCGCCGCCGCCACCGGCATCATTGTGGCTTCTATATCTCTATCATGATTATCACCATCTTAACCATCATCATGATGTTTGTGTTTATAGTTAGCTTTATCATGCAAACGTATATTTTAAAAAATAAAATAAAAATAAAATATTTTTTCATGAAAGTAAGAAAAAATATGATAGTGATGCCACATTAAAATTTCCATACTTACCTTCCAAGGATAACCCTTGATATTAGGATTTTGGAGAAGTTATTTAGTTAAGCTTAGGTAAGATTAGTAGCAGCAGGGACTCCTCTGAAAAGTTTGTCGGAGATGTCTGGCCAGGACACTACCACTACAGGACCTTTTCGATACCACTCGCATCATAGCAGGAAGAAAGAAGAAAATAATATAGACACAATTAGGTACGTGGAACAGCCCAAGTGCTGCCTCCACGGGGCATACAAGCTTCACTAAGAAAGAGAACACAAGTACGAGAAGAAAACACCCACTCTCAACTCTTCGTACATAACTCTCTCAACTAAAAGCTATCCTCACAAAAGCTCTTTCAAATCTCCTAAGGAGATCCTCTAAAAAATCTGCTAGTACCAGGATCCTCGATGCCCCTAGACATTTTTTATGGAATGAACCGCTACATCGTATCTCTCTGTAGCTTCTCTATCTGACGCTCTGCTCTACTCCTGATCTCCTATCGGTGCTCTGTAGGGTCTGCTTGGCCCGCTGCGCACACTTGGAGATCTATCGGACTCCTTCTGGTGGCTGCACGAGCCTCCTACACACTGATGCCTCTGTTCATGGCTCTCTGCCATGCTCACTGCTGCCTGAGACCCTTCTAGGCTGCACACTTGGTTCTATTTTGCTGCAGGGCCCTTTAAAGCACTAAAACCCTTTCTGGATTGAAGAACCACTTCTGATTGGACTCTAGATGCTTCATGGCCGTTCGATCAGCACCGCAAGTCTCCTCAACCACTTGATCATGCTCGATCAAGCTCCATCAGACCCATCTCATGATCATGTCCGCAAGCCTCTACCACCATCTGATTGCACCCCAATTCATAGAATTTCCCATGGACTGTGAGACCCACCTCCGGAAACACACTGGTCCATACATCACGTGAAACATGGTGTGAAACGTCGCTGGTCCACACGTGAGGCATGGACTGCGTGAAGTCTGACAGACCACGTGCCTCACACGCGCCCGCTCAGCCTCACCCGCGGTCGGCCCGCGCGTGCCCGCGTGTGGGGCAGTGCACCCGTGGCCGACGCACATGCCTCAGCGCACGCCTAGGCCTAGCCCGCGCGTTGGCCTAGGCCGAGCCTGCTGCTGGGCCACATGTTGTGGCTCCCTGTCTTTCCTTCTGGCCTGCACGCTGCGGGCCCTACTACTCCACATTTTTGGGTTCTTTACGACGTGCTTTTGGAGTTGGACTTCTCCACATATGGGTTTCCATTCCTGTGGGTCGAATTCGAGATATTTTTTCCAATAAAATCCTATGCAAGCCCCAAGAGAAAGAAATAACAAGATAAGAAGACTAAATAACAAAGTTGTTGGTGCAAAAATCTGCCGACGTCGGAGAAGTTGGAGTCGAGGGAGTCGCGGTCGCCGTCGGGACCTGCAAAGAAAGTCTAAACCGGAGTTGGGGGTTCTCCGACAAGATCCTCCGATGCTCAAGTCAGTTCTCTGCCTCAACAAGAATGGAGTGCTTGAACGAAAATTTTAGCAGAGTTTTTAGATAGAGATTAGAACTTAGAGAATAACGTATCTGGGGTCCTCTTTTTATAGGCGGAGGGTGTAACAGACTAATAGCGACGTTTGTAACCACCTGGTAGTGGGCCGTTCAGGGCCATAAGGGGTTTATTGCGGAGAGTAGTGGCGTCAGGGGCTGTTCAGAGCCACGTGGAGCTTGTCGCGGGGAGTGGAGTGGTTTCTGTTGTCGTGACTTGTCAGAGAGTGGTGGAGCCGCGTGGAATCCGTTGCAGGGAGTAGAGCAGGGTGGCGGCTCTGGTCGTGGCTTGTCAGAGAGTGGTGGAGTCGCGTGGAATCCGTTGCAGGGAGTGGAGCAGGATGGGGGCTCTTGTCGTGGCTTGTCAGAGAGTTCGGATCTGTCGGTCGAAGCTCGGCTAGGATGCCTGATGAAGCAGAGCGGCTCTTCACATCGTCGTTCTGGAAGAGGCTCGGATGTTCTGAGGTCGCCGATGTTTCAGGCGGGGGTCGCCTGCCACAGGAGCTCGGATGGAGATTTTCTGTTGGCGGAGTTCAGGAAAGTCCGATCGCTAGGGGAGTCCGTCTGAGATTTATCTGATGTGGAGGCTCATCCGAAGATCGTCTGCTGGGGAAGCCCGATTTTATGGAGAGCTCGGTAGGAGGTCGATCGGCGATGGACTTCGGATAGCACTGGGGAGGCTCACCCGCTGGAGGGGTCTGGCTGCTGGAGCCTGTGTGTCGTAGGAGTTCGTTTGGAATCTGTCCGCTGCAGAAGTTCGGTCGGAGTCTGGTTCCCGTAGAAGTCCGGATGGGGATCATTTGTTGAGGAAGCTCGACCGAAGCCTGCCTGCAATAGAAGTTCGGAAGGAATTCGTTCACAATAGAAGCTCAGGTGGAGGCTTACAGTAGAAATCCGACGTGGACCGCTCGTAGTAAAAATTCGAAGTAGACCGCTTGTGGTGGTAGCTCGGAGTAGATCGCTTGTAGTAGAAGCTCGGAGTAGATCGCTTGTGGTGGGGGCTCGGAGCCCGGACCTTGTAAGAATTCGGATGAGGTCTACCTGCAATAGGAGCTCAGGGCTGAAGTCCGGCTCCTGTAGGAGCTCGGACGAAGTCTACCTACAGTAGGAGTTCGGAAAAGAAGTCCGGCTCCCGTAGGAGCTCGGATGAAATTCAGAAGGCGGTCGACCGTCGTAGAAACTTGGATGGAGTCCGTCCGTCGTGGAGATCTGCTGTTGGAAAAGTTCGGCCACTGACGAACTGACAAAGTTCTGAAAGAAATTCGGATTGGAGTCGGTCGAATCCTGTTGGAAAAGATCTGGAAGAGGTCCAGAGAACGGTTGACCCTTGTAGGAGGTCGGTCGATAGTAAAATCCAGAGAGCACTTGGAGCTGTCTGATAGATGACCAAAGAAGCTTATCACTGGAGAAGCTCGGGAGATGCGGCAGGAGTTCATCCGTCGGGGGAATCCGGTCGACACTTGTGGAAGAAGCTGTGGGAGTTTATCCGTCGGCAGAACTTGGGAACATTGCGGAAGCTCGGCCGCCAGAGAGGTTCGGAAAGATGTCGCCCAAGATCGGACGTCGGTAGAGTCCCGGGAGGGTCACTCCTGATACGAACTTCGACTGGGGGATATTTTATACCCAACACCAGTCTTCCTACTTCCGAGTTCGAGTTTCGAATGAAAGAAGTATCGAGAAATTTTCACAGCCGAAGTTGCTCTCTTGAATCCTGTGCGCGATCGCCCTCAGATATTCTGGCATTTAATGCGCGCGTGCCGGAGTCTTTTCAAATCAGGGCGATCCGAAGAGACTTTTCGAAATTTTCGCTGGAGCGTTGCTCCAGGTACGGCACAATGATGGCTCTGCCAGCTGTCAGCCATTTTTAGTCGCCTGCTGTGGCGAGTGGGACACATGGCGAATATGGGTCGGCCTGGGGAGATCCGCAATCATTATTACGTCGGATCCCAGGGTCTATTTAAACCCGCCCTTCTTCCCTCGAGAGTTTCATTCTGTCTGAAAGTCCTGTTGGTATCCGTCTTCTTTCTGAGAGCTCTGACCTTCCTCGGTGTCCGTTTTGGCCCTAGGTGTTCTTCGGGTCATCCCTGTCCCTGTATCTCTGCATCCTTCGAAGCAACTTAGGTTAGTTCCAGAACTTTCGTTCCTTCTCTTGTCATTTAGGTGTTCCTTCTTCTTCATTTTTCTTCTGCCGCATTCCACCTATTTGGTTCCCCACGAACCTTTCGTCTCTTATTTCTCCCGATTTTTCTGAGATTTTTAGGGTTTTTGCTTGAAATGTCTTCTAGCACCTCCGCCTCTAGCGGTTCCAGGAGTTTGTCTACCTCAGTCCCTCAGAACCCTCATACCATAGATGAACCCATAACTAGGGCTGGACCTCATCCGATTTTTGCGCCAGATGCCATTCCCTGTTCTCTGACTCCGGACGAACTTCTACTGATAAGGGTTCAGTATGGAGTTCCTCCGGAGTACGATCTGGAGCTTTCTGGTCCAGCTGATCGGGCTAGCACCCCCCCACCTGGCCGTTTCTGTCTGTACCAGGAGGCCTTCCGTGCTGGACTCCGGCTCCCGCTTCCGTCCTTCATCGTCGCTTTTTTTCATTTTCTAGATATTTCTTTAGCTTCAGTCGCGCCGAACTCCTTTAGGTTTTTGATAGGGTTCTTCTCCCTTTGCCACATAGCCGAAGTTCAGCCATCCCTTCCTTTGTTTAGGTATTTTTACACCTTCAAGCGCCACCCCTCGACAAAGGACTGGTGGTACTTCTCTCCCCAGTTCGGTAAGAAGGGGTTGCTGAAAGGTGCTCCCTCTTCTATCCATAACTGGAAGGGAAAGTACCTCTATGTCCAATGTCCGATCTTGAGGCTGGGATTGCCCCCTTGGGGCTCCCTAAGGGACTCCGTCCGTCGGGCTCCTAGCCTGGGGGAGGACGACCTTCAAGCCGCCCAGAAACTCCTTAGTTATCCAACTCCTTCCCTTCCCAACCTTCTGAAGGAGCAATTCCTGTTCAACATCGGCCTGAGTCCCCTAGATCCTGCGAGTATTCCATCTTTCCTTTTCTTCTTCTTTTTACTTTTTTTTCACTCCATTACTGATATCTTTTCTTTCTCTTTTTTTTTCTTTTTCTTCTTCTTTTTTTTTTTTAGGAATGGACGCCGAAGCAGCACGGATGCTTGCCAGGGGCCTCAAGGTTCACAAAAGAAAAGGCGCTGCAGCCTCCGGATCAGCAAAGAAGGCCAGAACGGAGGAGATGAGCTCGACCACGCCTGCCCAGGCAGCCCTCACTATCGATGTTCCTTCAGACGCCGAGCCCCCAGTTCTCCGAGCCTCTTCGAGGAGTTCTCCCGCCGAGGCTCCCGCTCCGAGGAGGCGCCAGGGGTTGAGAGGGGGAGAAGAAAGAAGACAGTGGCCCACAAGGTCAGCGGTCGCAGAGCTGCCATCGAAGAATCCCACGACTCTGAGGAAGAGCCGATGGAGAATCCTTTTAATGACAGGGATCTGATAAAGTGACTGATCGACGGATGCGTCCTGTCCGAAGTCGTCCAGAGGATCGTCCGCACCAATCCCGAACAGCGGGTTTGGGACTCTCTGGGGTCCTTTCTCGAGATAAGCAGATTCACTTTCCTTCTTCCCCTCGCTCCTTCATTCAATTAACTTCTCGGCCTTCATTCTGACTTTCTGGCCGCCCTTGCAGATCGGGCACCAGCTCCTCGCCAACATCGAGGCGATGAACAAGGCGAGGAGGGATGCTATCCAGGCGGAGGGAGGTCGTCGGGCCGAGGCCGTCCGCCTCAAGGAAAAGGCTGCCGAGGTAGCCAACCTCCAAGAGGCACTTGAGAAAGAAAAGCAGGCCTCGGAGGAGATGGTGAAGAAGGCGGAGGCCGAGGTCGCAAATTTGACGGAGCAGATTCTGGCCCTGATCTCGAAGGCCAGGGGTCAAGCGGTGGAGGAGTTCAAGGCCTCCACCGAAATGAGGGACCTGAACGTCAAGTTCGGCCAAGATGCATTCATCAAAGGATTCGAGCTCTGCCAAGAGAAGATGGTCAAGAAATTTTTCGAGCTCGACTTTAGCTTCTTGGATGAGGCGTCTGAAGATGAGGCCGGGCCCTCTCCTACTGCCGCTGCCACCGCAGCCCCCCTTTCAAGAACACCGAGCTCCCCAACTCCTGCTTCGGAGATCTGAGACCTCTGACTTTGTATTTTTCTTTCACTGTGATTTTTTCTTTTCCTTTTATCTTTAAGAAACATTCAATCAATAAAATTGGGCTCCTCCTTATGGGGGACTTCTCTTCTCTTTTCTTTTTTCTTTCTGCAATGAGCCGTGCCTTGACGCTTTTATCTCCTGATGGTAGTGTCCCGCCGAAGCGCTTCCCTTGCCACAGGGAGTTTCGTTGAAGTCCACGATCCGACATCTGAGGAAGAAAGTTCGTCATTTAACAAAAAAGTCAAAGGAGATGGAGGACGAACTTCACAAGCTGAGGGAGAGCCACTCAGAGGCCACTACGGAGGCCACCCACTTTCGGAACCTCCATGTGAAAGGGATCATGGATTACAGTCGGAGGAAGGCGAACTTCAAGAAGGAGCTCGAGGAACATAAGAAGCGCGCCAGCGACCGATCCTGGGCTCAAACTTTCAAGATCAGCTCTCTTGAAGCGGAGCTGTCGGCTGCACGGGAGAAGATCGGTCAGCTGGAAGGAAGCTCATCCTGGCTTTCGACTCGGGCCGACCACGATCGAGAATGGTCGAAGAAGTTCTCCGACCTTCAGCAACAGCTCCAGGATGCCGAGTCGAACTACAATGCATACCGGACTGGCTAGTGCAAGCAGGTGGATGACTACAGGAGGAAGCTCAGGATGGCGACCGATGAGGTTGCCCGCCTTCAAAGGCAGTTATCTGAAGGAGCCCAGTTCGTCCCTATTCGGGACCCCGACGAACTTCGATCCCTGAGAGGAACCATAGAAGAGCTATCCGTCGCCCTTAGTGAGGGGAGGACCGAGCTGCAGCAGTTGAAGATCCAGCTGGCATACGAGTAGCAGACGGTCAAGGACGCGGAGGCGGAGTCCGAGGTCCTGAGAAAAAGGCTCCAAGAGGTGGAGAACGAAAGCCAACGGTTTCATCGGATGTATCTGGAGATGCTGATAAGGGAGAAAGAATTGAAAGAAGAAGTTGAAAGCTTAAGGCACTCCCTGATGAGGGTCGAAACCGAAAGTTCGAAGTCGGAAGAGGTCGAACTTTCTTAGGGCTCTTTTTGCCTTTCGTCCTTCTATATGTCCTCTTTTTCTATTCTTGTCATTTTTCTTTTTTGACCTTTCGGGCTCTGTAAAGTATATTTTGCTAATGAAATGAAAAAGAAATTTTTCATTACCTTATTCATTCTTGTATTAGGTCGTCATTACCGAATTTCTTTTGTCTTTTGACTTGTTCGATGTCGACATCGTTTGAAGGTTCCTAGCCGTTGTCGTGTTGATTTGCCTTTTCGTTCATAACCGTAGGTCTCTCTTTCACTTTCTTCTTCTTCTTTTTTTTTTTTTGGGCCATTTGAGTTGCCTTGAGGAAGTCGATCTGTCCTTGGCCTGTGTTGAGTTCCCTCTTAGAGACTGAGGGTTTTTAATGGGGGGTCTCCTTCTTCATTGAGGCAAGGTGCTTTGTGTCTTTGGTATAGTTTGGCTTCCATTTTTCACTGGTGTAGTCCGTCACTTTTCCTTCGCATCTCCCTCCTCTTTTTAAGTAATGGTTCTCCCCAACTCTTGACGGGGTCGCGGGAGCGTAAAGGGGCCGTCGAGAAGATTCTCTTTTTTCTTATCAGGTCTTGAACGACTGGATCTTAGTTGGCGTCAGGACGAGGTTCTCCTCCTATTCCTGATGTAGTCGATTTCAGCTCAGGTTAGGATGAGGTTCTCCTCCTGTTCCTAACAGGGTTGTGGAGGCACATATGGACGTTGCAGGGCCTCTCCCCCCATCCGATCTAAAAGTAACCAGGCTTTCGACTTTGCTCATGTTAGGGCGAGGTTCTCCTCCTGTCCCTAACATGGCTGTGGGGGCACATAAGGGCGTTGTAGGGCCTCTCCCCCATCCGGTCTAAAAGTAATCGGGCCTTCGATTTTGCTCATGTTAGAGCGAGGTTCTCCTCCTATCCCTATCATGACCGTGGGGGCGCATGAGGACGTTGTAGGGCCTCTCCCCCCATCCGGTCTAAGGAGAACCGGACCTTCGACTTTGCTCATGTTAGGGCGAGGTTCTCCTCCTGTCCCTAACATGGGTGTAAGGGCACATAAGGGCGTTGTAGGGCCTCTCTCCCATCCGGTCTAAGGAGAACCGGGCCTTTGACTTTGCTCATGTTAGGATGAGGTTCTCCTCCTGTTCCTAACATGGCCGTGGGGGCACATAAGGGCCGTTATATGGGCCTCTCCCCCCGTCCGGTCTTAAAATAATCAGACTTCCAACTTTGCTAATGTTAGGATGAGGTTCTCCTCCTATTCCTAACATGACCGTGGGGGCACATAAGGGCCGTTATATGGGCCTCTCTCTCCGTCCGATCTTAAAATAACCGGACTTTCAACTTTGCTCATGTTAGGATGAGGTTCTCCTCCTATTCCTAATATGGTCGTGGGGGCACATAAGGGCCGTTATATGGGCCTCTCCCTCCGTCCGATCTTAAAATAATCGGACTTCTAACTTTGCTCATGTTAGGACGAGGTTCTCCTCCCGTTCCTAACATGGCCGTGGAGGCACATAAGGGTCGTTATATGGGTCTCTCCCTCCGTCCGGTCTTAAAATAACCGGACTTCCAACTTTGCTCATGTTAGGACGAGGTTCTCCTCCTGTTCCTAACATGGCTTTGTTTTTATTGTCTGAAGGGGTTATCCCCTGTCGTTATGAGTCCATACCGAAAGGGAAAGATATGCAAATCTGAAAGGAATCTTGATTTAAAGCAAAGTCGTTAGTAATACATTTACAGGTTTTTCAAATCCCATGGTCGTAGAAGGTCTGCACCCCGTTGAGGTCCTCCAGAGATGGAGTTGATGATCCCGATTGGAGGTCGATCTCCAGGCTGCTCTTCCCTCCTCGGCGACTCAGGTTGCGGCAGGGCCCTTGGCCGATCCTCTCTACCCTCAGGCCGACATCGATGAACCTGTCGAGCCGACCTCGTCTGATGAGCTCCTCGATCTCGTCTCGGAGTTGAATGCATTCTTCTGTGTCGTGGCCGTGGTCGCGATGGTAGAGGCAGAACTTGTTAGGATTGCGCTTCCCGAGGTGTGTGCATATCCTTTCCGGCCTTGGGAGCTACTCCCTGACCTCCATCAGCATCTGGGTTTTCGATGCATTGAGGGGGGCATAGCTGCGGAATCTTCCTGGGGGAGAGCCCCGCCGAACTCTGCGGTCCGGGCTTCTCTGCCTGCGAGCTCGGGGAGGAGTCTGGGCACGCTTGTGCCCGGGAGGAGTCCGAGAACGTGGCCGAGCTTCACTTGGCCCTCTTTTAACTGCGGGCCTGCTGGAGTCGCCTGCCTGCCGCTCCTTCGCGGCCTCCTCGTCCTTCAGCTTGAAGGCTTCCTCCGCTCGGACATATCCTTCGGCCCGAGCCAGCAGATCGGCAAAGTCTCTGGGATACTTCTTTTTCAGGGAGAAGAGGAGGTCATTCTTTTGAAGGCCGCTCTTTAAGGCGGCCATTGCAACTGATTGGTCCAGGTTCCGGACCTCCAGGGCGGCGGCGTTGAAGCGGTTGACGTAAGCTCGGATGGATTCTCTCTCCTTTTGCTTGATGTTAATGAGGGACTCCGAATCTCGTCGGGGATGCCGGCTGCTGACGAAATAAGCCACGAACTGGTGACTCATCTGGTCAAAGGAGAAAATTGTACCCAACTTCAGTGCCGAGTACCAGTTCCTTGCTGCTCCCTTCAAGGTAGACGGGAAAGCTCGACACAAGATGGCGTCTGGTGCGCCATGGAGCAGCATCATGGTTCGGAAGGCCTCCAGGTGGTCAACCGGGTCTGAGGTCCCGTCGTAGCTCTCGAATTGGGGGAGCTTGAAGTTCGACGGGATTGGTTCCTGCATGATCATTTGAGAGAAAGGAGGGTCAGTACAGATGTCCTCACCATAAGCAGTGGGAGCGCGGTGGAGCTCTTCGATCCATCGGTTCATCTCCTGGAATCTCTGATCTAGGAGGTCCTCTCGATTGCGGACCTCGAGGGTCTTCTAGTGGAGCGGAGGCAGGGACTCTCCGAGGGTTGAATCATGATCGGACGGAGGACTCTCCGCCTTCTGTTTTTCTTTTCTAGGAAAGACAGGGCGGCTGGCCCATGTGGCCTGTCTGGTCGTCGGATTCTGGAACTCCGACGACGCTCTTTCCAGCCGCACCGATGTCTGCGGCTGCTGCTGCATGGCCTGCACTACTTCGGTGAGGCCTTTGACCTGTTGAACCAGCAGGTCAAACTGCTCCATGCCGACTGCCGTCGCCGGAGGAAGAGAAGCCTGGAAAATCGAAGATGAGGTCGGGGCTTGCGGAGCTCGCTGAGATCTGGCTGCGGAGGCCGTTGACCGCCTGGTGGATGTCCTTCAAGGAGGCATCAGGTGGAGATCAGGCAGGCAACCGGAGGAGGAGATGTCGGAGAAGATGATCGAGGTGGTCCCGTTGAGTACTCCTTTAAGAACAAGGGTACTGCGAAGGCACAGTGCCCTTCCTCTAGCGCCAATCCTGTTGGTGCAAAAATCTGCCGGCGTCAGAGAAGCTGGAGTCGAGGGAGTCGCGGTCGCCGCCGGGACCTGCAAAGAAAGTCTAAACCGGAGTTGGGGGTGCTCCGGCAAGACCCTCCGACGCTCAAGTCAGTTCTCTGCCTCAATAAGAATGGAGTGCTCGAACGAAAATTTTAACAGAGTTTTTAGATAAAGATTAGAGCTTAGAGAATAACGTATCTAGGGTCTCCTTTTTATAGGCGGAGGGCGTAACAGATTGATAGCGACGTTTGTAACCGCCTGGTAGTGGGCCGTTCAGGGCCATAAGGGGTTTGTTGCGGAGAGTAGTGGCGTCAGGGGCTGTTCAGAGTCACGTGGAGCTTGTCGCGGGGAGTGGAGTGGTGTCTGTTGTCGTGACTTGCCAGAGAGTGGTGGAGCCGTGTGGAATCCATTGCAGGGAGTGGAGCAGGGTGGCGGCTCTGGTCGTGGCTTGTCAGAGAGTGGTGGAGCCGCGTGGAATCCGTTGTAGGGAGTGGAGCAGGGTGGCGGCTCTTGTCGTGGCTTGTCAGAGAGTTTGGATCTGTCGGTTGAAGCTCGGCTAGGATGCCTGATGAAGCAGAACGGCTCTTCACATCGTCGTTCTGGAAGAGGCCCGGATGTCCCGAGGTCGCCGACGTTTCAGGCGGGGGTCGTCTGCCACAGGAGCTCGGATGAAGATTTTCTGTTGGTGGAGTCCAGGGAAGTCTAATCGCTAGGGGAGTCCGTCTGGGATTTATCTGATGTGGAGGCTCATTCGAAGATCGTCCGTTGGGGAAGCCCGATTTTACGAGGAGCTCAGTAGGAGGTCGGTCGGCGATGGACTTCGGATAGCGTTGGAGAGGCTCACCCGCTGGAGGGGTTCGGCTGCTGGAGCCCGTGTGTCGTAGGAGTTCGTCCGGAATCTATCCGCTACAGAAGTTCGGTCAGAGTCTGGTTCCCGTAGAAGTCTGGATGGAGATCATTTGTTGAGGAAGCTCGGCCGAAGCCTGCCTGCAATAGAAGTTCGGAAGGAATTCGTTCATAATAGAAGTTCAGGTGGAGGCTTACAGTAGAAATCCGATGTGGACCGCTCGTAGTAGAAATTCGAAGTAGACCGCTTGTAGTGGTAGCTCGGAGTAGATCGCTTGTAGTAGAAGCTCGGAGTAGATAGCTTGTAGTAGAAGCTCGGAGTAGATCGCTTGTGGTGGGGGCTCGGAGCTCGATCCTTGTAAGAATTCGGATGAGGTCTACCTGCAATAGGAGCTCAGGACTGAAGTCCGACTCCCGTAGGAGCTCGGACGAAGTCTACCTGCAGTAGGAGTTTGGGGAAGAAGTCCGGCTCCCGTAAGAGCTCGGATGAAATCCAGAAGGCAGTCGACAGCCGTAGAAACTTGGATGGAGTCCGTCCATCGTGGAGATCTGCTGTTGGGAAAGTTCGTCCACTGACGAACTGACGAAGTTCTGGAAGAAATTCGGATTGAAGTCGGTCGAATCCTATTGGAAAAGATCTGGAAGAGGTCCGGACAACAGTTGACCCTTGTAGGAGGTCGGCCGATAGTAGAATCCAGAGAGCATTTGGAGCAGCCTGATAGACGACCGAAGAAGCTTATCGCTGGAGAAGCCCGGGAGATGCGGCAGGAGTTCGTCCGTCGGAAAAATCTGGTCGACACTTGTGGAAGAAGCTGTGAGAGTTTATCCGTCGGCAGAACTTGGGAACATTGCGGAAACTCGACCGTCGGAGAGGTTCGAAAAGATGTCGCCCAAGGTCGGATGTCGGTAGAGTCCCGGAAGGGCCACTCCTGATATGAACTTCGATTGGGGGGTATTTTATACCCAACAAAAGTCATGACCACAAATAGTTAAAACACGAGAACATAATCCTGACTTCTGCATCCACCGCATGATTGTGACACCAAGTTCACAATACTCAACGACAAGGGTTGGAGTTTGACAGATGCTAATTCTACTCAGTCGAGATCCATATTATGCTTGAGTAGTTGTTTTCCACGATTTCGGTCCCAATAGATTGACACTGTTTCAAGTAATGGACAGAAGACCAACCAAACGTAATCCTACCCTAATGGAACTGCACGAGGATCTAGAAGAGCAGGTTATAGGAGTTGATTGGTTAAGCTTGGGCCCGAATCTTCTAGTCAAAACCCATTAGTTGCTTCAGGTGGAGTCATGAGTCTCTACTCTCTACCCAAAGGGTAAAACTGAAGGAAAAGTAAATCCAACAATGGCTTGATACACCTTTGGAATATTTTGAAAGTCTGACAGATGCAAACACCCCCATGATCATTTTGCCAACATATCCTCCATTGATTGGTAGCATTCAGTGTGAGGATATGTGTGTGTGGTGCCTGTCAGGCATCTAAACCACTCTCTAGATGTGAGTGAATTGATTCCAACTCTAACAGTGAAATAGTTGAGACACAACATGAAGAGAGGAGCATCAGGAGGACACCATGATAGGGGTATATCTATCTCAACAGGACTTGCAGCATCAACGAGAGATGTTGTCTTCCAACACAGAAGAAAACCTGACTCCTATGAGTCGGATGTATCCGTTAAGATGTCTATAGCTGGTCCTCTAACGCTGGATGACTGTAATGAGACCACAATGGCAGCACTCACTTTTTAGCACCACCACCTTATCATTCCTCATCAAACTCACTAAAATATAGTAACTTTAGGAACTTTAAGCCCTCGATTCTTCCTGTCCACCTAAGTTAAAAACTATACACCTAAAAGCCCCCCCTCACATGTTCAGATCAATTGAACCAAGCCACCCTCCTCTCTCTCTCTCTCTCTCTCTCTCTCTCTCTCTCTCTCTCTCATTTGCAACTAAACATATCTATCTAGTTCTTTGGCATTTTGTCCTAACCGTAAAATGAAAATTTTCTTGATAGGTTATAAATGCGTAGCAATAATATCCACATGCTTCTCAACCCCAACACCATCATCACCACCATCTCCACCACCAACTTTCCACACCCTTCCTTTTCTCTTCCTTTCTCCTCTCCTCCGTTCTCTTCCCTCCCCTCGCAAGACTCAACTCCATTTCTTGAGTCCTAAATGCCCATAAACCCTATCTACTACCATCCCCCACAAGCTTGGTCCTGGAAGCCACCAATGAACCCTCACCACCAACCCCAGCACCACTACCAAGTGGAGGAGGAGGAGGAAACCCAGTATGAGATCAGAGAGCTCATGTTTGAGAAGCCCCTCACCCCAAGTGATGTGGGCAAGCTCAACAGGCTGGTCATTCCCAAACAGCATGCCGAGAAGTACTTCCCCCTCGATGGAGATTCGGGCGACAAAGGCCTGCTACTGAGCTTCGACGATATCGAGTCGGGCAAGTCATGGTGGTTCCGCTACTCCTATTGGACCAGCAGCCAAAGCTATGTGCTCACCAAGGGTTGGAGCCGCTTTGTCAAGGAGAAACAGCTCGACGCAGGTGACGTGGTCCTCTTCGAGCGCCTTCGGACAGGTGGTGACCGCCTCTACATTGGTTGCAGGCGCCGTGGCGCTCCGCAGGCCCCGCCGGTTCCAACCGTGACCAGGTCCAATGCTGCAGTACCCTGGAGTCCCGTGTACTACACAGCAGCAGCCTCGAGTTCCTACATGTACGTTAGCTCAGTGCAACAAGACTGTCTTCTTCATGCAGGTAGATTCGGTGATATATATTGCTATGATTTAAGCATCGTGATTGAATCAAAGAGCAAGCATGCAGTTCATGGATTTTATCCGATTGCAGGAGATGGATCAGCGGAGAGAGCGGCACCGGCAAACTCGAAGCGGCTGAGATTATTTGGTGTGAATTTGGAATGCGGCCCGGACTGGCCGGAGCCACAGCCGGTGCAACCAGAACCATGGTTAACAGGCCAGAGCCCCAAAGCCCCCAGCTCCCAACTATAGTGTACAAATTGGTCAGCAGGAAGTCCAAGAAAAAAGTGACTATCACTTTTGTTTAAGGTGATGCTTTGCATTCCCGTAGCTTAACTGTTTGCTTGCTATATTACAGGTTGGGCTTTTAGAGGAAAGCTTAAAAGTACTGGTGGAGGAGATGAAATGGGGGGGAGAGAGAGGAAAGGAGATTGACTTGTGAGGGAACCAAAGGAAGGGATGGAAGAGAAGAGAAGGGAAGAGCTGGGAGGAAAAAAAAGAAAGGAGGGATGGAAAAGGGGGAAAAGAAATCCCTGGTTTTCCGGGCAATCTCCACTTCCTTTTTATTTCCTTTCAGGAATTCCACTGTACGGGGACTGTCGAGGGATTGGGTGAGGTCTCAGGAAACATCAGCTTGGAAAGGAGCAGATACTTGTAGGGCCCAATAACTTTGGCAGGGAGGTGAGCATGGCCCATCCCAACTCTCTGTACACTTGTAATCTTTTTGAAGGAAAGAAATAAAAAGAAATGTAATGAGAATTTTATTCTGTTTTTCTCCTTTTTTTTTCCTAGTTATTTGGTTTTGTCATCTGGTGATCTCTTGTGGTGTCTGTGAAGTGAATAGCGGTGTGATGAGGTGGGTTCTGGTGCATGGCTACGGTGAAGACCATGATATGAAAGAAATATCATCATATCACAGTGGGGGTGCCAGCAAGAATAAAAGAGAAGACATCTGGGGATCTTTATGTCCTTTGCTTTTATTTCTATATTTACTGTTGGTCTCCTTTCTGTTCTTTGGGAAGAAAAGTCTAATTTTGAGTTGCAAGTGGGCTCACACCCCACATAGGATGTGACAAAGTTGCTCTGGCTGATGGCTTGGAGACAAGTTCAGGCAGAATGGGCAAGAGTGTTCAAGTATAATAAGCTGGATTCTCAATAGTTTAGACTTCAGAACCAAGCTTTGGAGGCCTGTCTCCTCTGAACATTCAGTATTATTGTCCACACTAATGGCTAAGTTTCCAATTTACACATGGGAGACCTGTGGAAATGGTACGTGTAGTAAAAGCTATCGGCTGATAGCTGTAAAGAGAAAGGTTTACTCAATAAGACTGACATGAGCCATCAAAAGAGAGGGCTACCTGGGTAGAGTAGAGCGAAAACCATCAAGATCTTTTACAGTCCTCACTAATTAAGGACCAAGCTTTACATGTGAGGTAGATGACTTTGGAATATTAATTTGGGTCATAACAGTGTGGGAATACAGATAAGAAGCTAAGAAAGAAACCAAAAGATGACCATCACCATTTAGGAGGAAATAGGACTCATCTTAAAGGAATTCATAAGAATGGTTGCAAGGACATCAAGTTTGCGGGATGATTTATGGAACCGTATCGACAGAAAGATTTCCTGTCTGCTGATAAAACAAATGATCCATGTGCTGCTGTATTAATTTAATTGTGACAGTTAAACACATTATCCAAATGGCACAAATCTAACACATGAACACCAGAGAATTAATACTTCGATGCACAAACTAACCAAATAAAACAACTGATGCACAGACTACCGAGGATCATGTTCACTGGCACTAAATTCTCCTGGTGAAATCATTCACCAGATGGCAATAATAACCACTAACTCCCCATGTATCTCAAAAAGAGAGTCTCTTGCCACTAAAAAGAGTTTGGATTCCAGACAATGGAGTGAAAGGGAGGATACCTGAGGACATGTTTGAAGGACAAATTTGTCACTGACATGACAAAGAGTGCACAGTGAGGGATCCAAGCAAGATAGACCTGCCTCTGAAGATGATGATGCCTCAAATGATACACCCACCAATCTCCATGGCAACAAATTCCTGGGCCCTACAAAATGCTTATTATGATATACCCCATCCACATCTTTTCTTTGAGAAGTCGCTGCCTTCATCAACCCTACCTGCAAGCATGGTCCACCAAAAATGGCTGACCTGATGAAGGGCCATCTTTTCTTAAGCAGACCTCAAGAGTTATTCCACCTTTCTATGTCCTTGCATGGTTCTCCAGCTCCGCTTTTCCCATTTCACAGTGCATCCCGAGAAAGAAATTTAGCAGCAGAGAAAGTGGACACTGAAGTGAAGCCGGAGATTCCTTATTAGCAGATAGTGAAAGCTGAGAGAAATTCTTCATTTTGGTTTAGACCAATGCATGAAATATGCTAATGGAACAGAAAGATCCCGCAATCTCAGATGATGATCATATTTAGCCATAGCTTCTGTTTAATCTCATGTTTCAGTTTGGACCAGTTCAGCTGCATCATTTAATTGGGAAAATTCTGTTCTATAGAGGGGCAGGTGCAAGCAAGGGTGTGATCCACCTATCTGAAGTTTACTCATGGCATGACCTCCATTTGCCCATCAGCAAGTGGAAGGCAGCGATTAACATGAGAAATTGTGGATGGTGGACCATGTGGCATGTGTCACTGTCCATGAAATAGCATGTTCAATTGGACTGGGTAGAAACTCAAGACCAGTGCTTGATGCGGATAGCATTTTAGCGATCAAGGATGGAAACAAATTGCAATGAGCATCAGTATCAATGGAGGCAGCAAAAATCAAGATTAATGACTGTTGAGCACCTTGCATGCCAACATTTGATTAAGATTCATAAGGAGATTAAACTTTAACATTGAAATTAGGCAATAGAATAGTTACAAAGATCTTTTTTATTCCCAGAAAAAAAAACTCATTGGCATAACTTTAAAATAGATAAATTAATGAGCAAAAAACTGAGAAACAGTGTGAAGCCGATATTTTTGTTCTTATATGACATGGTAGTTCACGATGATCGCATTCTTTGATAATAAAGCATTACAGGGAAATAGAGGAGAGGAAAAGTAATCAAAATGTCAAACTATCTGCTTACCAACCCACTTGTGTGAGGCTTCACTGTTCTTTTAGGCCAAGCCTTTGATAAAGATGGCATAGCTAGACTTATGGTCAACAAGGGCAAACTTGAGCCCAGATCAGGTCAGATGGCCCTCATCATGGCATGACAAACTTTTCTCTTTATCTTGCTAGTATAAGTGGCAGTTGGAATCTTGCTCCCTTATTGAGATGCAATGAGTTCTGCAATTAAAACAGAAGAGCCAAATGCTCAATTGATATGCACCAATATAAGATAATTCTAATTATTATGAGATAACTTTTTCACTTCATGTATGGCCATCCAAACAGCACATTCATGCTTCATTTCCCAGTCTTCATCAAATACCCTATTAAAAATCTCATTAAGTGTGCTTCAATATGGCTCAGGAGAAGCATTAATAGGGCAAGATATCTTGAGAGCAGAGGCCACACCACCTACCTATCAGCTGAATGATAACCCTATCAATAGAATAATTTCAGCATGGTCAGGCGACTTAATTATCCACAGACATTGAGTAATATCATCAAAAACAAATGGTCATTCTTCATAAACATAAGACAAAATTTAAAAAAAAAAATGGTGAGTAACATAAGACATGAGTAATATCATCATTATCCACAGACATGAGTACTATCATCAAAAACAAATGGTGAGTTTGGCTAGTCTCTCACCAATACATAAGACAAGACCATCAGTGGATATGCTGATCCGTATGTCAGGAGAAAAAGGTGAGTCATGGTCATGTACATGGAGGAAGATATGAACCGTATGACAAAATTTTTTAAAAAATGATATCAGAATCCAGCTGAGACTTCCCCAAAAAAGTGAAGTTTCCTTATTACCGGAAGCCCCTGGAGGGACAAAATCCCACCGCTGAAATGATGAAGTCGATTAGCATCCCTGACACTCCCTATCAGCAATCCCTGAGGATACGCACTTTATATAAAAACTGCAGTCTCCGCAAACTCTAGGATTCATGTCTATCCTGATTGGCATCCCAGAAGGCACTCTACAGAGATTGAAAACAAGTGCCAACTTGTCATTGTGGTGCTTCAGCAGCTTTATAAAATCCTATATTCTCAGCTTTATAAGAAAAAAATCTGGTGTGATTACTCTCTCCAACAACAGAAATTTGGACTTTGCCCTTTGCTTCTATCCAACTCTTTCTCATCTCCTTTTTTGTACCAATATTTTTCAAAAGCTTCCTGGCATCGCAATGTCTCCCATGTTATATTCGCAGCATATATATATTTGAAAGCAAAACATGATTTCCCACATTATTGGGTTCAAGCTCAAAGAGATGCTTAGCCACAGTTTTAGGCAATTTGAGATTTCCATGGATCCTGCATGAACTGAGCAGGGATCTCCACATAGAGGCAGTAGACTTAAATGGCATTCTCTGAATCAATTACTGAGCTTCATCAATCTGACCAGCCAGGCCAAGAATGTCAACCATGCAAGAATAGTGGACATTAGGTTGCACCAACATCTCATCAAGAGATCAAAATGATGGCAGCACTTCTCAACTAAACTGAAATGGCTTCAAGCAGACAGCACCAAGATATTAGTAACCTCATTTAGGTGCATTCCACACTGCTGCATTTTCTCAAAAAAGAAGCATGGCTTCACAGAAACAAGCATGCCTGGAAAAACCAGCACCCATTGCATACCACAAAATGCTCGTCTTCCATATCGGCAAAAAGTATGCCTCCTCTACATGTCCACAATGGGACTAGACATCAATAAGAGCAGTGACCACAAAGACATCAGTATCCAAACCACTTCTTACTGAAAATGCGTGTAACTGTGTCCCTTCAATTGTTGCTGCTAGGCTCGCACCGGCACTAAGAATAGTAGATAGTGCATACTGTGTCAACCCCACTCCAATCCACTGTGCTTTACAGAATAACCTCAAGGCCTTCTCATGAAGATCATTTTGCACATAGCCTGCAACCAGTGAACTCCATGCAACTGATGATTTTTTTTTTTTTTTGGCATTTTGTCGAAAACACAGCATGCATCATTGATCATATTACGTTTTGCATAAAAAATGAAGACCTGCAGCTCCAGCAAACAAATTAGAACCCATTGCAGTCTGAACTGTTTGTTCTCAATAACAGCACATCAGTCAGCAATTGCACGGAGGAAACTAGATAGAGAAAATTCACTGAGTGGTATCACTTCTCAATGCAACAGCAAGAAAAGCTTCAGTGCTTTTCTGTCCTCTCTGTAATATATGCGTATGTCCAGCAATCATGGTACTCCGTGAAACTATCCTTTGGACATGCATCCTACCAAAGACATGATGAGCCAATTCAATATGGCCACATTTGAAGTACAGGTTGATGAATGATGAGGATGTTGCATGTGAGGATATCTCTGAGCATACCATCTTGAAAAGCTAAACCATGGAAAGCTCCTCCCTAACACTATGAACTTCTTTTTGCACATAGGTGAGGGAGATCTTGCAATCCGAATACAATGGTAATGCAAGCATCAACCAAGACAAGCTGTCCTTTATCTGAAGGCTCAAAAATCAGACCACTATTGTTGACTGCACCACTACTTACAATTTTTAATAAAAAGATGGGTAGCTTAACTGCCTCCCTTTTCATGAAAAAAAGAAAAAGAAAAAAAAAACACTGCACCACAAAAATTATAACCGATACAACAGAATTTCCTGCATGTGTACATCAACACTTTTATATTCTGGTTTACAGGAGAGTTGTAATTACAGAAGCCATGATAAGTAGTAGTTTTCACCTTTATGAATATTGTCATAATGAATAACAAAAGTAAATTACTTGAAGATTCCCAATATGACACATTTGTTGCTAGATAATATGGTTTTAGGAATGACTTGCACAAAAGCTAATAGAGGTATTAAATTTGTTTATTTGGGGTATCATCTTGCTGTAGAGGCATACCATCTTCCTTTTCTTCCGTGCATTACTCTATTTGAGTATATCTTGGACAGGCAGTGGAAAGGGTCATATATGTCCACAGTGAAAAGAGTCCAGCAAAAAAAGATGATGCATCTTTTTTAAAAAGGTGATTGGGGTGGACCATGGTGCAGCAGGTGAAACTCAGGATTACAACGGAAGGCAAGGTGCATATTCAACAAAGTTTAAATGTTAGTTAGGTTCAAATGTTAGCTAGCTAATAATAGAATTTGTTGTTGTAATAACAATATAACAGAGTTTGTTGGATTAGTTGTAAGGTGTTGTACCAATTTGAGCATCTACTGCTATAAATAAGTTGGCTCTGAACATTGTAAATCATTCTGAGAATGAAATAAGAAACTAAGCCTCTTTCCCTCCCCACTTTCTTCTCTTCTGAACTTAGTTCTTGCATTTTTGAATTTTCAAATCCTATCTACAATTCCACCCACTCCAATTGGTATCAGAGCCACTGTCTTCGCACCTATGGGCATCTTAAGCCAGCAGCAATGGCGGATAACACCAGAGGGATTGAGTTGCACCATGTGGAGTCACTGCGGCAGTCCACAAAGGACACATTTCAAAGGATTGAAACCATTGAAGGAGCTTTGAGCAGAATGGAGGACATGATATTGCAATTATCGCGGCAGCAGAGCGAGGTGATGCAGAAATTGCAAGATGGAAGCCCATCATATCACACCCCAAATTCGGGACATAACACGGCCATGCTATCAAGGGATGCAGCCCTCGATAATACGAAGCCACATTTATTTTCTTAATTATAAAAACAAATGTATCATAAATAAAAGAAATAAAAAGATTCTATTCAAATTCTTAATTAAACCAAAATTGGTTCAGAGCATCTAAATCCAAAATCAAATATAAAGCCATATCTCAAAATTCATAATTATTTACTATACGTTCGTAATCATCAAATAACTAAACTTCAGCTACAAAATTTTCAAGCGTGCTTCGCAGATTCCTAAACCTAAATTTTCTTTGCCGGTCCTAATCTTATTTCTCTGTATAAAAAAAATAAAAAGAATATGAGCTATACTAGCCCAGCAAATAGAACTTGCGCTTCCTTATCGGATCAAGCATAAGTTTTTCATGATAATGCACTATTTAGAAAATAACAGATAATACAAAATAAAGCATTTCATAGAGCATACAATAAAACAAGTCATAAACCAATCATGCATGCATAAATCATGAACATTTCATAAATATGTTTCGTAAATCATTCTTGTCATGTGTCTATGTCATGTTTCTAAATCTTGCTCACAGATATTCGTGCTATGGTCACTTTATACCCGTGACAGGGCCAGTATTCTTAATCGACAAGTTCATGTTTCGTATGCTAACTTTATACCCGCTGGCAAAGCCTGTGTTCTTATGAATACAAGCTCTGAATGTTGACCTTCCTGAAGAAATTCGTTCATAGCTATCTGAGAGCCTTTGAAATCTTTATATATTTTTCTTAAAATATACATATACATAAATGAAAAATAACAAAATTGATGCTTCATAATCATGCTATTTTAATAAAACACATTCATAAAATCAATGCTCATAATAAAATATGCTTTTTCACATCACATATGTTGATCCTTAATTTATGAAAAATATAATTTCATCAACAATAATTTTTTGTATGAAAAACATGATTATTTAAAAATAAATAAGAAGCGTAAGATCCACTTACATCAATCGCTCTAGATCTTTAGTCTTCCTTAATTGAATCACAGAATTCTATTTAAAATATTAAATCAGAATCAATTTTCATTCCATAAATTCAATAAAATTAAATAATAGCAGAAAGTGATTGACTGGGTGACCAGTCTGATAGACCATTCAGGCATTGAATCGATTCGAGGTCATCTTACTGAGGTCAACATAGGTCCCCATAAGAGGAAAAGATGGCCCGATACGAGATCTATAGGTCTTCTTAGAGAGAGAAAGGAGAAGAGAGAAATTTTAGAGAGAGAAAAAGAGAAAAAATTCTAGAGAGAGAAAGTAGAGAGAAAGAGGGGGAGAAAGAGAGAAAAAATTCTCTCCTCTTTTTTTTCCTTCTCTTTTTTTTTCCTTTTTCTTCTTTTTTTTTCTTCTTTTTCTTTTTTTTTCTTCTTTTTCTTTTTCTTCTCTTCTTCTTTTCTTCTTTCTTTCCTCTTTCCTGGCCGAACAGGGGAGGACCAGAGGAGGGGGGAACTTGGTGGCTCGTGCTCTGGTGAGGTGTGGCGGCACAGTCGGAGGTCCGACAGCAGGTGGAGGCGGCGATGGAGCCAGAGATGGCCGGCGGCATGGTTCGACTGGCGAGAAATTAGAAAGAAAACGGAAAACAGAGGATCCGCCCCTTTTCTTTTGTTTTCCGATCATTGGCCGGTCGCCGGCGGCCAAAGCCACTCGAGGATGACAAGTAGAGGGGTGGGGGTCCAATCCTAAGGGTGAGACGCCATAAACGACGACGTCGGTGGCTGAAAAAAGGGAGAGAGAAGGCTCGATCGAACAGAGCAGAATAGGATCTCGCCTTTTCATGGATTTTCCGACGAGCCCGACAGTCGGCGAGGGTGCACGAAGCCATGAGGAGGGGAAGGAAGAGATAAAGGAGGGCCGGAGCTTACCTTCGACTCCGGTGAGGTCTCCGACGAGAATTTGAGGCAAACACGAAGAGGGCGTGGACGGCTTCAATAGGAAAATCCGGAGAGAAAGAGAAGGAAAAATCAGTGTTCGCCATAGCAGACCATAGAGGAGGAGAGGGGAGATTCATAGGACTCTTCCTAGGATCCCTTGTTGGCCCTAGGAGGCCTTCTCCTAGTCGAGCTCAGGGAAGAAGAAGACTCCCGTTGAAAGTCTTCGTTCCTTTTTTTTTTTTTTTTGCCTGCCGTGGGCCTAATGGGCCAAACTTAGATGGGCATTATTTTAAAAACAGGATATCACATTCTACCCCTCTAAAAAAAATTTTCATCCTCGAAACTTAGTATATCTTCACTCTTTTATCAATAGGGATCCTAATCTTCATATTATCTTTACTATACTCTTAGATCAAGTTCCATCAATCCTAACTTCCTTATCAAAAATGGGATATTTTTTTTTTTAACAAGGCATTGATGGAAATAACTTTCTTAAGAGAAAATATAACATAGAGTGGCTTATCAATTCTATATAGTTATTACTTGGAAGATGTAAAGGAATAAGAAAATTTATAATCAAATAGTATATGAGCATCTATGAGGTGACTAGAATGGTACCTGTAACTACTTGATTACTTGTACTGACACTTTGTTGAGTCAAGGCGAATACCCGTGTATTTTCTTGTTTTTTCTGATCTGCTAGCTTGAAAGTCTTTGAACTATCCTTTTTCTTAATAGGACAATCTCGTACCATATGTCCTATTCTGCTGCATTAAAAACATGCTCCCAGCTTTTTGAGACAAGGTCCATAACGATTTTTGCCACAATATTTATAGATCATAGTTTCTTTATTATTCCCTGCAATATTAGTAGAATTTTTCTGTTGATCATTTAAATTTTCTATTGATCTCGATCTCTTTTTGTTATTCCTCTCCTGTTCTGATCTTTTTATCTCGGATTCCACTTTCAAGGCTCGTTCTAAAACATCTTTATAATCATTAAAAATATGAGAAGACAATCGAGACCGAATCCCATATCTTAATCCTTGCTCAAATCTATTAGCTTGCTCCTTTCGGACTCTATAAGCTGGGGACAGAAATGGCCTAACTCATTGAATTTATTTGCATACTCTAATACTGTCATTTCATCTTTTTGCCTTAAAGCCAAGAACTCATTCTCCTTTACTAATCTCATTGTCCCGGAGAAGTATTGATCATAAAATATGTTTTTAAACTCCCAAATTAACTGGTCATCGATATTCTCATAGACAACCTTTATTGCAATCCACCAAAACTCGACGTTTCTTTTCAGCATAGGTATGGCTAATTCGACCTTCATGTTCTCAGGATACTGTAGGGCATCGAACATCTTCTCCATCTCTCGAATCCATGTCTCTGCAACTAAAGGATCAGGTCCACCCTCAAACAGTGATGGATTAAGCCTTCTAAATCTCTCATAGTATGACTCTAAGGATGGTATAGATTGAGAAGCTCGTCTGTTGTTGTTGCTGAATAAGCTGAGCCACCACTTGGCATACTCCAGCAATATCTGCCTGAGTGGCTGGCGCATTAGGAGCATGCTCAGCAAACTGATTGGCATCTTCCCTCGTAGTTCTTCTTGCTCTTCTCTTTCTACTGGCAGGATTTAATGAGACTTCATTCTCTTTGTTGCTCATTGTCACTAAAAATACTAGCATTAATTTACTTCCTTAAATGAGCAACAAGAACTTTAAGAAAAACTTATCTATTCTTGTTCAATTAAATATGATCTAGCTAAACGAGATCTATCTACCCATTACTAGATTTTAAGTCTACTCTTGATCAAACCTATAGCTCTGATACCATAAAATGTCACATCCCAAATCCGGGACATAACATGACCATGCTATCAAGGGATGCAGCCCTCGATAACACGAAACCACATTCATTTTCTTAATTATAAAAATAAATATATCATAAATAAAAGAAATAAAAAGATTCTATTCAAATTCTTAATTAAACCAAAATTGATTCAGAACATCTAAATCCAAAATCAAATACAAACTCATATCTCAAAATTCATAATTATTTACTATAAGTTCGTGATCATCAAATAACTAAACTTCAGCTACAAAATTTTCAAGCTTGCTTCGCAGATTCTCAAGCCTGAATTTTTTTTACCGATCCTAACCTTATTTCTCTGTATAAAAAAAAAAAATAAAAAAAATATGAGCTATACTAGCCCAGTAAATAAAATTTGTGCTTCCTCACCAGATCAAGCATAAGTTTTCCATGATAATGCACTATTTAGAAAATAACAGATAATACAAAATAAAGTATTTTATAGAACATATAATAAAACAAGTCATAAAACAATCATGCCTGCATAAATCATGAACATTTCATAAACATGTTTCGTAAATCATTCTTGTTATGTGTCCATGTCATGTTTCTAAATCTTGCTCACAGATATTCGTGCTATGGTCACTTTATATCCGTGACAAGGCTAGTATTTTTATTCGATAAGTTCATGTTTCGTATGCCAACTTTATACCCGCTGGCAGGGTCTGTGTTCTCATGGATGCAAGCTCCGAATGTCGACTTTTTCGAAAGAATTCATTCATAGCTATCTGAGAGTCTTTGAAATCTTTATATATTTTTCTTAAAACATACATATACATAGATGAAAAACAATAAAATTCATGCTTCATAATCATGCTATTTTCATAAAACGCATTTATGAAATCAATACTCATAATAAAACATGCTTTTTCACATCACATATGCTGATCCTTAATTTATGAAAAATATAATTTCATCAATAATAATTTTTTGCATGAAAAACATGATTATTTAAAAATAAATAAAGAGCGTAAGATCCACTTACATCGATCGCTCTAGATCTTTAGTCTTCCTTAATTGAATCAGGTAATCCTATTTAAAATATTAAATCAAGATCAATTTTTATTCTATAAATTTAATAAAATTAAATAATAACAGAAAGTGATTGACTGGATGATCAGTCTGGTAGACCATTCGAGCACTGAATCGATTCGAAGTCATCTCACTGAGGTCAACATAGGTCTCCATAAGAGGAAAAGATGGCCCGATACAGGATCTATAGGTCTTCTTAGACAGAGAAAGGAGGAGAGAGAAATTTTAGAGAGAGAAAATAGAGAGAGAAATTCTAGAGAGAAAGAGGAAGAGAGAGAGGGAAATTCTCTTTCTTCTCTTTTTTTTCTTCTCTTTTTTTTCTTTTTCTTTTTCTTTTTTTTCTTTTCTTCTTTTTTTTTCTTTTTCTTCTTTTGCTTTTTCTTCTCTTTTTCTTTTCTTCTTTCTTTCCTCTTCCTTGGCGGAACAGGGGAGGACCAGGAGGGCGGGGGAACTTGGTGGCTCATGCTCCAATGAGGTGTGGCAGCACGGCCGGAGGTCCGGCAGCAGGTGGAGGCGGCGGTGGAGCCAGAGATGGCCGGTGGCATGGTTCAACCGGCGAGAAATTAGAAAGAAAACGGAAAATAAGGGATCCGCCCCTTTTTTTTTTGTTTTCTGATCATTGGTCGGTCGCCGGCAGCCAAGGCCACTCGGGGATGACAAGTAGAGGGGTGGAGGTCCAATCCTAAGGGTGAGATGCCATAAACGACGGCACCGGTGGCTGGAAAAAGGGAAAGAGAAGGCTTGGTCGAACAGAGCAAAACAAGACCTCGCCTTTTCATGGATTTTCCGACGAGCCCAACGGCCGGCGAGGATGCACGAAGCCATGGGAAGGAGAAGGAAGAGATAAAGGAGGGTCGGGGCTTACCTTCGACTCCGATGAGGCCTCCAGTGAGAATTTGAGGCAAACACGAAGAGGGCACGGACGGCTTCAACAAAAAAATCCGGAGAGAAGGAGAAGGGAAAATCAGTGTTCACCATATTAGACCATAGAGGAAGAGGGGGGATTTATAGGACTCTTCCTAAGGTCCCTTATTGGCCTTAGGAGGCCTTCTCCTAATCAAGCTTGGGGAAGAAGACTCCCGTTGGGAATCTTCGTTCTCTTTTTTTTTTTTTTGCCTGCTGTGGGCCTGATAAGCCAAACTTAGATGGGCTCTATTTTAAAAATAGGATATCACATTCTACCCTCCTAAAAAAAATTTCATCCTCGAAATTTGGTATATGTTCACTCTTTTACCAATAGAGATCCTCATCTTCATATTATCTTTACTATACTCTTAGATCAAGTTCCATCAATCTTAACTTCCCTATCTAAAATGAGATAACTTTTTTTTTAAGAAGGCATTGATAGAAATAACTTTCCTAAGAAAAAATATAACATAGAGTGGCTTATCAATTCCATATAGTTATTACTTGGAAGATGTAAAGGAATAAGAAAATTCATAATCAAATAGCATATGAGCATCTATGAGATGACTAGAATGGTACCTGTAACTACTTGATTGCTTGTACTGACATCTTGTTGAGTCAAGGCGAATACCCATGCATTTCCTTGCTGTTTCTGATCTGCTAGCTTGGAAATCTTTGAACTATCCTTTTTCTTAATAGGACAATCTCGCGCTATATGTCCTATTCTGTCGCATGAAAAACATGCTCCCAGCTTTTTGAGATAAGGTCCATAATGATTTTTACCACAATATTTACAGATCATAGCTTCTTTATTATTCTCTGCAATATTAGTAGAATTTTTCTGTTGATCATTTAAATTTTCTATTGATCTCGATCTCTTTTTGTTATTCCTCTCCTATTCTGATCTTTTTATCTCGGATTCCACTTTCAAGGCTCGTTCTACAACATCTTTATAATCATTAAAAATATGAGAAGACAATCAAGACCGAATCCCATATCTTAATCCTTGCTCAAATCTATTAGCTTTGCTCCCTTCGAACTCCATAAGCTGGTGGCAGAAACGATCTAACTCATTGAATTTATTTGCATACTCTAATACTGTCATTTCATCTTTTTGCCTCAAAGCCAATAACTCATTCTCCTTTACTAATCTCATTGTCCCGGGGAAGTATTGATCATAAAATATGTTTTTAAACTATTCCCAAATTAACTGATCATCGATATTCTCATAGACAGCCTTTATTGCAATCCACCAAAACTCGGCGTTTTCTTTCAGCATAAGTATGGCTAATTTGACCTTCACATTCTCAGGATACTGTAGGGCATCGAAGATCTTTTCCATCTCTCGAATCCATGTCTCTGCAACTAAAGGGTCAGGTCCACCCTCAAACAGTGGTGGATTAAGCCTTCTAAACCTTTCATAGAATGACTCTAAAGATGGTGCAAATTGAGGAGCGGCTTGTGTCTGTTGTTATTGCTGAATAAACTGAGCCACCACTTGGCATACTCCAACAATATCTGCCTGAGTAGCTGGCGCATTAGGAGCATGCTCAGCAAATTGATTGGCATCTCCCCTCGTAGTTCTTCTTGCTCCTCTCTTTCTACTGGTAGGATTCATTGAGACTTCATTCTCTGTGTTGCTCATTGTCACCTAAAAATACTAGCATTAATTAACTTCCTTAATTGAGCAACAAGAACTTTAAGGAAAAACTTATCTATTCTTGTTCTATTAAATATGATCTAGCTAAACGAGATCTATCTATCCATTACTAGACTTTAAGTCTACCCTCGATCAAACCTATAGCTCTGACACCATAAAATGTCACACCCCAAATCCGAGACATAACACGGCCATGCTATCAAGGGATGCAGCCCTCGATAACACGAAGCCACATTCATTTTCTTAATTATAAAAATAAATGTATCATAAATAAAAGAAATAAAAAGATTCTATTCAAATTCTTAATTAAACCAAAATTGGTTCAGAGCATCTTAATCCAAAATCAAATACAAATCCATATCTCAAAATTCATAATTATTTACTATAAGTTCGTGATCATCAAATAACTAAACTTCAGCTACAAAATTTCCAAGCTTGCTTCACAGATTCTCAAGCCTGAATTTTTTTTGTCGGTCCTAACTTTATTCTTCTGTATAAAAAAAAAACAAAAAGAATATGAGCTACACTAGCTCAGTAAACAGAACTTGCGCTTCCTTACCGGATCAAGCATAAGTTTGCTATGATAATGCACTATTTAGAAAATAATAGATAATATCAAAATAAAGTATTTCATAGAACATATAATAAAACAAATCATAAACTAATCACGCATGCATAAATCATAAATATTTCATAAACATGTTTCGTAAATCATTCTTGTCATGTGTCCATTCATATTTCTAAATCTTGCTCACAGATATTCGTGCTATGATCACTTTATATCCGTGACAGGGTCAGTATTCTTAATCGACAAGTTCATATTTCGTATGCCAACTTTATACCCACTGACAGGGCCTGTGTTCTTATGGATGCAAGCTCCAGATATCGACCTTCCCGAAGGGATTCGTTCATAGCTATCTGAGAGTCTTTGAAATCTTTATATATTTTTCTTAAAATATATATATACATAGATGGAAAATAATAAAATTTATGCTTTATAATCATACTATTTTCATAAAACACATTCATGAAATCAATGCTCATAATAAAACATACTTTTTCACATCACATATGCTAATCCTTAATTTATGAAAAATATAATTTCATCAACAATAATTCTTTGCATGAAAAATATGATTATTTAAAAATAAATAAGGAGTGTAAGATCCACTTACATCGATCGCTCTAAATCTTTAGTTTTCCTTAATTGAATCGGGTTATCCTATTTAACATATTAAATCAAGATCAATTTCATTCCATAAATTCAATAAAATTAAATAATAACAGAAAGTGGTTGACTGGATGACCAGTTCGATAGATCATTCAGACACTGAATCGATTCGGGATCATCTCACTGAGGTCAACATAGATCCCCATAAGAGAAAAAGATGGTTCGATACGGGATCTATAGATCATCTTAGAGAGAGAAAGAAGGAGAGAGAAATTCTAAAGAGAGAAAGTAGAAAAAATTTTAGAGAGAGAAAGTAGAAAGAAAGAGGAGGAGAGAGAAAATTCTGTCTCTTCTCTTTTTTTCCTTATTTTTTTCTTATTTTTTTCTTTTTCTTCTTTTTCTCTTTTTTTCTTTTTCTTCTTTTTCTTTTTCTTCTCTTCTTCTTTTCTTCTTTCTTTCCTCTTCCTTGGCTGAACAAGGGAGGACCAGAGGAGGAGGGAACTTGGTGGCTCATGCTCCGATGAGGTGTGGCGGCACGACCGGAGGTGTGGCGGCACGGCCAGAGGTCTGGCAGCAGGTGGAGGCGGCGGTAGAGCAAGAGATGGCCAGCGGCATGGTTCGACCGACGAAAAATTAGAAAGAAAATGAAAAACAGGGGATCCGCCCCTTTTCTTTTATTTTTCGGTCATTGGCCGGTCGCCGGCGGCCAAAGCCTCTCAAGGATGACAAGTAGAGGGGTGGGAGTCTAATCCTAAGGGTGAGACACCATAAATGATGGCGCCGGTGGTCGAAAAAAGGGAGAGGAAAGGCTCGGCCGAACAGAGCAAAATAGGGCCTTGCCTTTTCATGGATTTTCCGACGAGCCCGACGGCCGGTGAGGGTGTATAAAGCCATAGGAAGGAGGAGAAGGAAGAGATGAAAGAGGATTGGGACTTACCTTCAACTCCGGTGAGGTCTCCGACGAGAATTTGAGGCAAACACAAAGAGGGCGCAGACGGCTTCAACGAGAAAATTTGGAGAGAAGGAGAAGGGAAAACTGGTGTTCGCCGTAGCAGACCATAGATGAGAGGGGGGATTTATAGGACTCTTCCTAGGGTCCCTCGTTGGCCCTAGGAGGCCTTCTCCTAGTCGAGCTCAGGGAAGAAAAAGACTCCCAACGGGAGTCTTCGTTCCTTTTTTTTTTTTGGCCTGCTGTGGGCCTGATGGGCCAAACTTAGATGGGCTCTATTTTAAAAATAGGATATCACACATCAGGTAACACCAACACAAACCCTCCTACTTATCAAGCTCCTACTAGGTTCTCCAAGGTGGAATTTTTTAGATTTAGTGGAGATGAAGTTGAGGGTTGGATTTGTCATCGTGAACAATTCTTTTCTTTAGATGGAACCCCTAATAATATGCATGTTAAGTTAGCCTCAATGCATCTTGATGGCCAAGCTTTGCAATGGTATCAAAATTGGATGAGAAATAGGGATTCTTTGATGATTCCAAGCTGGAAAGAATTTGTTGAAGGATTGTTGATTAGATTTCATGAAGGGGCCTTCGAGGACCCTGTGTCTGACTTCAAAAGATTGCAGCAAACAGGCACTCTTAGTGAATATATACAAGCTTTTGATGTTCTTTTGAGTAAAACCAATATATCAAAGGATCTTGCTATGAGTTTTTTCTTAAGGGGTTTGGAAGATTCATTGGAAATGCATGTGAGGTTGTTTTCTCCAAAAACATTGCAACAAGCATATTCTTGTGCTAAGCTTCAAAGTGCAGCTTGGGATGCCAAGAAAAAAGGGGTTATGAGAACATCACCTAAGGTAATAAACAGTGAAGTGAAGTGCAGCAACCCTCATGATAGTCCAAGAACTGCATCTTGGGTGCCATACAAGGGAAACACCAACCAAAATAGGGCAATTCTTCCACCTTCATCTTCTCCAGGATTGCTACCCACACCACCAGTTAGAAAATTGGTTGAGGCTAATACCAAGTCAACTAGACAAGGAGTATCAGCTAAGGAGATGGATGATAGGAAAGCTAAAGGTTTATGCATGTGGTGTGAAGAAAAGTTCATCCCAGGGCACAAATGTCAGAGGAAACATCTTTACAGACTTTATTTACATGAACCAGATGAACTTGAGGAAGAAGTACAAGAAGCTGGTGACATTTCAGCCATTGAGGATGTTAAAGATGAAACACCTCATATATCTGTTCATGCCTTGTTGGGAAAGATGAGTAATCAAGACAGTCAGACAAGGAGGTTACAAGGATGGTACAAGAAGAGAATGATCATATACTGGTGGATTCAGGCAGCACACAATTTCTTGGATGTGTCTTTAGTCAAAAGGGTTGGGTGTACAACTAAGAAAATTGATCCCCTGTCAGTAGAAGTAGCAAATGGTGCAAAGCTGAAGTGTGCTAGTAAATATGACACTTTCCAATGGTCCATGCAGGGAATACAATTCGAATGATCAGTTTACTTGCTACCTCTTAGTAGGTGTGACATGATTTTAGGGGTGCAATGGCTATTTACTTTGGGAGATATCAAGTGGAATTTCAAGCAATTTAAAATGGAATTTTGGTGGCAACAGCGGCTAGTCACTCTACAAGGTCTTGGCTCCTTCCAAATCGCATCAATAGAGCCACAACAACCCAATCAGTTGCTACTTAAAAGGAATGCATATTCAGAGGTATATTTGTGCCTAATGAGAACTTTGGACCTAGAGAAATCTGACAATTCAGCAGTGTCACTTAAGGAAGGAGCAGCTGAATATCAGTTACAGGATTTGCTACAGACCTATGAGGATGTATTCCAGGAGCCTAAAACTCTACCACCTTTCAGAATTTTTGATCACAGGATAAATTTGAAAGAAGGGACACAACCAATTAACATCAAGCCATACAAACATTCTACTCTGCAAAAGGATGTGATTGAGGAATTAATTAAGAAAATGATGGAGAATGGAGTCATTCAGTATAGCTCAAGTCCTTATGCTTCACCAGTGATCTTAGTTAAGAAGAAAGACAATACATGGAGAATATGCATTGATTATAGGGAGCTAAACAAGAATACCATCAAGGACAAATACCCTATACCTATAATAGAGGAACTCCTAGATGAACTACATGGTGCTACTATTTTCTCTAAGCTTGATTTAAGGTCAGGGTATCATCAAGTCAGGATGTTCAAATCAAATATTCATAAGACAGCATTTAGAACTCATTATGGGCATTATGAGTTCCTTGTCATGCCTTTTGGACTCACAAATGCCCCCTCGACATTTCAAAGGATTATGAATGAAGTCTTTGAAAAATTTTTGAGGAAGTTTGTGCTTGTTTTCTTCGATGATATTCTGGTTTACAGTCAGAATATGGAACAACATTTAGTACACCTTCAACAAATTTTGCACACTCTCAGGAAAAACAGATTGTATGCTAAAAAAAGTAAATGTACCTTTGGTGGGAAACAAGTAGAATATTTAGGGCACATAATCAGAGCTGAAGGAGTTGCAACTGATCCAAAGAAGATTGCAGCGATAGTTGAGTGGCCCAAACCAGTTTCAGTCAAGCAGCTATGGAGTTTTTTGGGTTTGGCTAGCTATTATAGAAGATTTATTGCTAAATTTGGACAGATCAATAAACTTTTGACTAACTTACTGAAGAAAGTGGATTTTAAGTGGAGTAGTGAGGCTGAAGCATCCTTCCAGCAGCTCAAAACGGTACTAGCACAAACTCCAATTTTAGCATTACCAAATTTTTTCCTACCATTTACTATAAAGACAGATGCTAGTGGAACTGGGATGGGGGCTGTTCTCATGCAAATTGGACATCCAATTGCTTACTTAAGTAAGACTTTCTCTGATAAACATTTATCATTATCCACCTATGAGAAGGAGATGCTTGCATTAGTGCTAGCTGTGGCAAGGTGGGCTCATTATTTGGTAAAAAGATATTTTATAGTTAGAACAGACCACAAAAGCTTAAAATTCCTTTTGGAACAAAGATTGAATACACCTAGCCAACATATCTGGTTAACAAAACTGTTGGGATATGACTTTGACAAATGCTATAAACGAGAAAAAGAGAATGCGGCTGCAGATGCACTTTCAAAGATACAGAATTCACAGCTGCTCTCCATCAGTGCTGTTGGGTATAAAATACCCACAGCCGAAACCCTCAACGGAATCGACATCAGCGCAGCTCCGCCCGGATTCCCACGGGAGCCGGGCTCCACCGACGACAGCAAGTGCAGCTCTGCCCGGACTCCTACGGGAGCCGGGCTCCACCGCCGACAGCAAGTGCAGCTCTGCCCGGACTCCCACGGGAGCCGGGCTCCACCGACGACAGCAAGAGCAGCTCTGCCCGGACTCCCACGGGAGCCGGGCTCCACCGCCGACAGCAAGTGCAGCTCCGCTCGGACTCCCACGGGAGCCGGGCTCCACCGCCGACAGCAAGTGCAGCTCTGGCCGGACTCCCACGGGAGCCGGGCTCCACCGACGACAGCAAGAGCAGCTCTGCCCGGACTCCTACGGGAGCCGGGCTCCACCGCCGACAGCAAGTGCAGCTCCGCCCGGACTCCTACGGGAGCCGGGCTCCACCGCCGACAGCAAGTGCAGCTCTGTCCGGACTCCCACGGGAGCCGGGCTCCACCGACGACAGCAAGAGCAGCTCTGCCCGGACTCCTACGGGAGCCGGGCTCCACCGCCGACAGCAAGTGCAGCTCCGCCCGGACTCCCACGGGAGCCGGGCTCCACCGCCGACAGCAAGTGCAGCTCTGCCCGGACTCCCACGGGAGCCGGGCTCCACCGACGACAGCAAGAGCAGCTCTGCCCGGACTCCCACGGGAGCCGGGCTCCACCGACGACAGCAAGAGCAGCTCCGCCCGGACTCCCACGGGAGCCGGGCTCCACCGCCGACAGCAGGTGCAGCTCCGCCCGGACTCCCACGGGAGCCGGGCTCCACCGACGACAGCAAGTGCAGCTCCACCCGGACTCCTACGGGAGCCGGGCTCCGCCGCCGACATCAGAACAGCTCCGCCCGGACTCCTACGGGAGCCGGGCTCCGCTCTCAGTATCAACTGCTGGTAAGCTCCATCCGGACTCCTACGGGAGCCGGGCTCCGCCGCCAACATCAGAACAGCTCCGCCCGGACTCCTACGGGAGTCGGGCTCCGCTCTCAGTATCAACCGCTGGTAAGCTCCATCCGGGCTCCTACGGGAGCCGGGCTCCGCCGCCAACATCAGAACAGCTCCGCCCGGACTCCTACGGGAGCCGGGCTCCGCTCTCAGTATCAACCGCTGGTAAGCTCCATCCGGGCTCCTACGGGAGCCGAGCTCCGCCGCCAACATCAGAACAGCTCCGCCCGGACTCCTACGGGAGCCGGGCTCCGCTCTCAGTATCAACTGCTGGTAAGCTCCATCCGGACTCCTACCAGAGCCGGACTTCACCCTTAACTTTGATTGCAGCGCAGCTCTGCCCGGACTCCTACGGGAGCCGGGCTCCACCGACGACAGCAAGTGCAGCTCCGTCCGGACTCCTACGGGAGCCGGGTTCCGCCGCCAACATCAGAACAGCTCCGCCCGGACTCCCCCGGGAGCCGGGCTCCGCTCACGACCCCAACCGCCAGGAGGACCTCTCCCGGACCTCAACAGAAACCGGGCTCCGGCCGTTGCCGAGCTTCAATCGACAGATCCACGCCCCCTGACAGGCCCTCAAAACGGCCACGACCCTGCTCCACTTCCTGTGGCGGACTCCGCGCAGTATCATCATTCCCTGACAGGCCGCAGTAACCATAGCCACCCTGCTCCACTTCCTGTGGCGGACTCCGCACAGCTCCACTATCCCCTGGCAGGCCACAGTAACGGCCACGAACCTGCTCCACCTCCTGCGACGGATACCATGCGATTCTCCTATCCGCTGGCAACGGACGCTGCTCCACCCCTCATAACAGATTCCACGTGGCGGGCCGAGGTGATGGCCACGCGTCTGCTCCACTATCTTTCGCAATCAATTCCCCTGACCATGGGCGGCCCACTACCAGGCGGTTACAAACGTCGCCATCAGTCCGTTGCCTCCTCCGCCTATAAAAGGGGGACCCAGATACGTTATTCTTTAAGCTCATTCTTCTTTATCTCAAAACTCTGCTAAATTCTCCGTTCGAGCACTCCATTCTTGTTGAGGCAGAGAACTGACTTGAGCGTCGGAGGGTCTTGCCGGAGCAACCCCACCTCCGGTTTAGACTTTCCTTGCAGGTCCCGGCGGCGACCGCGGCTTCCCCGACTCCAGCTTCTCCGGCGCAAGCGAATTTTTGCACCAACAGGATTGGCGCTAGAGGAAGGGGCTGTGTCTTCGCAGCACCCTTGTTCTTGAAGGAGTGTTCAACGGAGCTGCCTCCGATCGTTTCTCCGTCATCCACTCCTAATCCCCCCCCCGCAAGATCGACACCCGATGCCTCCGCGCAGGGCGTCCACCCGGCGGTACACGGCCTCCGCGGCCAGATCTCAGGCTCCGGCCTCCCCTCCCGTTTCTCAGCCTCCTCCTCCTCCCCCTCCGGCGACGGTGGTCGGCGCGGAGCAGTTTGACTTGCTGGCGCAGCAGGTCAAAGGCCTCGTCGAGGCCGTACAGGCAATGCAGCAACAGCCACCGCAGGCATCGACGCATCCGGAGGGGGCATCTCCGGAATGCCAGAACCCGGCGGTGGGGCGGGCCACCTGGGCCAGCCGCCCCGTCCTTCCCGGGAAGGCGAATCCGAGGGTAGAGAGCCCTCAATCGGACCACGACTCCACCCCTGGGAGATCCCTGCCCCCGTTCTGCCAAAAGACCCTCGAGACTCGGAGTCGAGAGGACTTCCTAGACCGGAGGCTCCAGGAGATGAACCGGCGGATCGAAGAACTCCGCCATGCACCTCCCGCTTATGGTGAGGATATCTGCACTGACCCTCCCTTCTCCCAAATGATTATGCAGGAACCGATCCCGCCGAATTTCAAGCTCCCCCAGTTTGAAAGCTACGACGGGACGTCGGACCCGGTGGATCATCTGAAGGCCTTCCGAACGATGATGCTGCTTCACGGTGCTCCCGACGCCATCTTGTGCCGGGCTTTCCCGTCTACTTTGAAGAGAGCAGCGAGGAACTGGTACTCGGCTCTGAAGCCGGGTACCATATTCTCCTCCGATCAAATGAGCCACCAATTCGTGGCCCATTTTGTCAGCAGCCGGCGCCCCCGGAAAGGTTCGGAGTCCCTCATCAACATCAAGCAGAGGGAAGGGGAGTCCATACGGGCCTACGTCAACCGCTTCAACATCGCGGCGTTGGAGGTCCGGAACTTGGACCAGTCAGTTGCCATGGCCGCCCTAAAAGGTGGCCTTCAGAAGAATGACCTCTTGTACTCCCTGGAGAAGAAGTACCCCAGGGATTTTGCTGATCTACTGGCTCGGGCTGAAGGATACGCCCGAGCGGAAGAGGCCTTCAAAATGAAGGACGAAGAGACTGCGAGGGAGCGTCAGGCAGGAGATTCTAGTAAGCCCGCAGTCGAGAAGAGGCCAAAGGAAGCCCGGCCTCGCTCCCGATCCCCTCTTGGACATAAGCGCGCCCATACTCCCCCCTGGGCACGCAGGCAGAGAAGCCCGGACAACAGGTTTCGGCGGGGTTCCCCGCCAGGGAAATTCCGCAGCTACGCCCCCCTCAACGCCTCGAAGGCCCAGGTGCTGATGGAGGTCAGGGAGCAGCTCCCTAGGCCGGAGAGGATGCGCACACACCCCGGGAAGCGCAACCCCAACAAGTTCTGCCTCTACCACCGCGACCACGACCACGACACGGAGGAATGCATCCAGCTCCAGGACGAGATCGAGGAGCTCATTCGGCGAGGTCGACTCGACAGATTCATCCGCCGCAGGCCTGAGGATAGAAGAGACCGGCCAAGAGCCCTCCCGCCGCCTGAACCGCAGAAAAGGGAGGAGCAGCCCGGGGACCGGCCGCCCATCGGGACCATCGACTCCATCACCGGAGGGCCTCAAGAAGGAGCGGGAATACTGTAAATGTATCGCTTACTATTTCGCTTTGAATCTACTTTTCTTTTTAGCTAACATGCTCCTCCTACTTAACGTGGATGTATTATGACTGGATATGACCCCTCCAAAAACAACGGCCATGTCAGGAACAGGAGGAGAACCTCGTCCAGACATGAGCAAGGTCGAAGGCCCCGTTCTTTTAGACCGGATGGGGGGAGAGGCCTCACAACGCCCTAATGTGCCCCCACAGCCTTGTTAGGGACAGGAGGAAAATCTCGCCCTAACATGAGCAAAGTCAAAGGCCCGGTTCTTTTAGACCGGATGGGGGGAGAGGCCTCACAATGCCCTAATGTGCCCCCACAGCCCTGTTAGGGACAGGAGGAAAACCTCGCCCTAACTTGAGCAAAGTCAAAGGCCCGGTTCTTTTAGACCGGATGGGGGGAGAGGCCTTGCAACGCCCTAATGTGCCCCCACAGCCATGTCAGGAACAGGAGGAGAACCTCGTCCTGACATGAGCAAAGTTGAAGGCCCGGTTCTTTTAGACCGGAGGGGGGAGAGGCCTTACAGCGCCCTAACGCGCCCCCACAAGCCAGGCTGATAACGAGAACCTCGCGCCGGCTCAAGCAAAATGGAAGACCCGGACTCCTACGGGAGCCGGGTTCCGCCGCCCAGGAAAGCTTCACCCGGACTCCTACGGGAGCCGGGTTCCGCCGCCAAGGAAAGCTTCACCCGGACTCCTACGGGAGCCGGGTTCCGCCGCCAAGGAAAGCTTCACCCGGACTCCTACGGGAGTCGGGTTCCGCCGCCCAGGAAAGCTTCACCCGGACTCCTACGGGAGCCGGGTTCCGCCGCCGAGGAAAGCTTCACCCGGACTCCTACGGGAGCCGGGTTCCGCCGCCGAGGAAAGCTTCACCCGGACTCCTACGGAAGCCGGATTCCGCCGCCAAGAAAGACTTCGCCCGGACTCCTAAGGAAGCCGGACTCCATCTGCTACTTCGCCAGCAAGGGTTAAAAATGGTGGCGAGACTTGGCCACATGACGAGATCGGAGGGAAGGGGAGGGTCCCTTCCCACGACGACATCTAAGCCAAACAAGCCAAACGACGAGAAAGGGTCAACGGACGACAATATCGGTGCTACGCGTGGGCAAGGTAACACAAAGCGCTTTTTCTTCATTTCCGATATACGTGCTACAGGGCCAGGACGGCCAGGGAAAGAGGGACAAAACGACAAGAAGAAAGCAGCTACAAAAAGGAGGTGACTACAAAAGAACTCTAAGGAGGTCCTGCTCCCTCCGACCTAGGGTTATCACCTCCATCCCTCAACCAGGACTGCCTCAGGTTCTCCACTGCTTCTTCTAGTTCTTCCTTCTTCCGTAGCGTATCCTGGAGCGTCTGACGAAGATGTCGGCTCTCTGCCTCCGCTTCTCGACGCCGCTTCCGCAGAACTTCAGACTCCGCATCCGCGACGGCCTTCCGCTCGAGCGCCAGTTGGATTTTCACTTGCTGAAGTTCGGCTGTCTTCTCCCCAAGGGAGACGGAAATCCCCTCGACAGTGCCCCTCAGGGCTAGGAGCTCTTCGGTATCTTGGGCGTTAGCAAGCTGCGCCCTAGTAACCAACTGCCTCTGGAGACGAACGACCTCGTCCGCCGCTTGACGGAATCTCCCTTTGTACTCTTCTACCTGCCGGCGCCAGCTGGCCCGCTGCACATCGTGGCTCATCTCAGCATCTTGAAGCTGCTTCTGGAGGTTGGAGACCTTCTGCGACCATTTCTGCTCATCCTGCGCTGTGAGCCGGGATGAGTTCCCTTCCAGCTGGCCGATCCTCCTCTTCGCAGCTGACAGCTCCACCTTAAGGGCGCTGATCCTGGCTTCTTGAGCCCAAGTTCGGTCGCTGGCGCTCTTCGTACATTCCTCGAGCTCCTTTGTGAAATTCGCCTTCCTCCGGCTATAGTCCATGATTGCCTTCACTTGGAGACTCCTGAAGTGGGCGGCCTCAGCGGCGGCCTCGGAATAGCATTTTTTCGACTGGCGGAGCTCGCCCTCCGACTTCTTCAACTTCTTCGTCAGGTGGAGGACCTCCTTTTTCAGCCGTTGGATAGTTGACTTCAGCGGGACCCCCAGGGGCAAGGGGAGTGCTTCGGCGGGGCACTGCCATCGGAAGATGCAAACGTCAAAGACCGACTCATTACAAGAAGAAAGGCAGAAAAGGAGGAGCAGGGGGAAGAAAAGGCCATCCACAATAAGAAATTCGACTTTATTGATTAATTTTGAAGACAAACGGAAAGGAAATATGGCGACAAAAGAAAGATACAAGATCGGAGGTCTCAGACCTCGGGGGCAGGGGGTGGAGAGCTCGGCGCGGGGGGTGCGACTGCAGTAGCGGCGGACGAAGGGCCGGCCTCGTCGTCAGACTCCTCCAGAAAGTCGAGATCAAGGTCGGGGTATCTACTGGCCACCCTCTCTCGACAGAGCTCGAACCCCTTGGTGAACGCCTCCAGGCCGAACTGGACGTTCAGTTCCCTCATCTCCGCAGAGGCCTTGAACTCCTCCACCGCAAGGGTCCTGGCCTCCGAAACCAGAACCGGAGTTTGCTCGGCCAAATGGGCGACCTCGGCCTCCGCCTTCCTCGCCGACTCCTCCAAGCTTCGTCTCTCCTCCTCCTGGGCTTGTCTTTCCTCTTCCCGGTCTTGCCTCTCTCTCTCTAGGGCCTCCCGGAGGGCGGCCACCTCGGCCGTCTTCGCTTGAAGACGAGCAACCTCGTCCTGGCAGCGCTCCTCCGCCTGAAGGAGGTCCCTTCTCATGCGGCTCGACGCCTCGACATAGGCGAAGAGCTGGTGCCCGATCTGCAAGGACGGATAGAGAATTACAACAAAGACCGAGCGACCATGCAAATAAACATCCGCTTACCTCAAGAAAGGACCCCAAAGTGTCCCAGGCCCGCTACTCGGGATCGGCGCGGTCGATCCTCTCCACGACATCGGACAGAATGCAGCCATCGAGCAGCCGCCTGATCAGAGCCTTGTCGTTGAAGGGGTTCTCCGATCCCCCCTCGGAGCAGACGGACTCGTCTACAGCGGCTCGGTGGCTGCTCACCTTGCGGGCCACCGATTTCCTCCTCCTCCCCGTGGCGGGCGCCTCCGTGGGGCGAACCCTCGGAACGGGGACCCCAGTCGGCGGGCTCCTTGAGGAAGCCCGGGGGGCCGCTGGCTCGGCATCCGAAGGAATGTCGATGGCCGGGGTCGCCTGGACGGGCGCGGCCAAGCTCGTCTCCTCCACCCTGGCCCTCTTCGCCGAACCGGAGGTCGTCGCGCCCTTCCTCTTCTGAGCTCTCATAGCCTTGGCGAGCATCCGCGTGGCTTCGGCGTCCATTGCTAAAAAAAAAAAAAAAAAAAAATAGGAAAAGAAAAGAAGAAAGAAGAAGCGGCACCGATCAGTCCAGAGTCAAAAAAAAAAAGAAAAAAGAAAAAAAAAAAAAGAAGAGAGAGAAGAAGAAGGCAAGAAAAAAAAGATAAATACTTGCTGGATCCTGAGGGCTCAGGCCGATGTTGAAAAGAAGCTGCTCCCTCAGAAGGTTAGGAAGGGAAGGAGCGGGATAACTCAGAAGCTTCTGGGCAGCCTGGAGGTCGTCCTCTCCCAGGCTGGGAGCCCGGCGGACGGAATCCCTCAGAGACCCCCAAGGGGGCAGACCTAGTTCTAGGGTCGGGCAGTAGACAAAGAGAAATTTCCCCTTCCAGTTGTGAATCGAAGAAGGGGCGCCCTTCAGCAACCCCTTCTTACCGAACTGGGGGGAGAAGTACCACCATCCTTCACTGAAGGATGGCGTTTGAAGGTGTAGAAATGCCTGAACAAGGAGAGGGATGGCTGGACCTCGGCTATATGGCAGAGAGAGAGAAACCCTATCAAAAACCTAAAGAAATTCGGAGCCACAGAGGCGAGAGAAATGTCTAAGAAGCGAAAGAAGGTGGCAACAAAGGCAGGAAGCGGAAGCTGGAGTCCGGCACGGAATGCCTCCTGGTACAAACAAAAGCGACCAGGAGGGGGAGCGCTGGCCCGGTCAGAGGGGCCAGGAAGCTCCAGGTCGTACTCCGAAGGAACCCCGTACCGAGCCCTTATCAGGAGGAGTTCGTCCGGAGTCGACGAACATGGAATGGCGCCCGGTGCGAAAACCGGGCGAGGCCCTGCCCCGGACGCGGGTTCGTCCGCAGAGACAGGGGCCTGGGGGTTCGAAGCAGAAGAACTCCCAGAACTGACGGGGGCAGAAGAGTCGGAAGATATTTTTCGGGGAGAGAACCTAAAGGATCCTAGAAAGGCAAACCGAGAAGGGAACGAGACGCCGAAGGTCAACTCAGAAGAAGACACAAAAGAAATGAAAAGAGGAGAAGCCCCTAGGCGGTAAGAAGAAGAAGGTTGGCACTAACCTATCTTGCTCTGGAGACCTGGGGAGCGAGAAGCGGGAGGCGCCTACGGCTCGAGAGGGCGTTCGCTAGAGCAGGCTCTCGGGGAGAAGACAGACGCCAGCAAGAAATCAGAAATGGAGTAGGACGCCTGAAGGGGGGAGGACGGGTTTAAATAGACCCTGGGATCCGGCGCCATAATGATCGCGAATCCCCCCAGGCCAGTCCACATCCGACGCGTGTCCCACTCCCCGTGGCAGACGGCTAAAGGCGGCTGGCGGTTGGCAGGATCATAATTGCGCCGTACCTAGGCCAGCGTACCTGCGGGGTTTTCGAAGCGTCCCCTCATACCGCCCCAATTCGAAAAGACTCCGGCACGCGCCTATTTAATGCCAAAATATCTGGGAGCGGCAGGGCGCAGGATTCGAAGGGACGGTTCCGGCTGTACCTCTGTGTACTTCCTTCGTTTGAAATTCAAACTCGGATGTAGGGGGACTGGTGTTGGGTATAAAATACCCACAGCCGAAACCCTCAACGGAATCGACATCAGCGCAGCTCCGCCCGGACTCCCACGGGAGCCGGGCTCCACCGACGACAGCAAGTGCAGCTCTGCCCGGACTCCTACGGGAGCCGGGCTCCACCGCCGACAGCAAGTGCAGCTCTGCCCGGACTCCCACGGGAGCCGGGCTCCACCGACGACAGCAAGAGCAGCTCTGCCCGGACTCCTACGGGAGCCGGGCTCCACCGCCGACAGCAAGTGCAGCTCTGCCCGGACTCCCACGGGAGCCGGGCTCCACCGACGACAGCAAGAGCAGCTCTGCCCGGACTCCTACGGGAGCCGGGCTCCACCGCCGACAGCAAGTGCAGCTCTGCCTGGACTCCCACGGGAGCCGGGCTCCACCGACGACAGCAAGAGCAGCTCTGCCCGGACTCCTACGGGAGCCGGGCTCCACCGCCGACAGCAAGTGCAGCTCCGCCCGGACTCCCACGGGAGCCGGGCTCCACCGCCGACAGCAAGTGCAGCTCTGCCCGGACTCCCACGAGAGCCGGGCTCCACCGACGACAGCAAGAGCAGCTCTGCCCGGACTCCTACGGGAGCCGGGCTCCACCGACGACAGCAGGTGCAGCTCCGCCCGGACTCCCACGGGAGCCGGGCTCCACCGACGACAGCAAGTGCAGCTCCACCCGGACTCCTACGGGAGCCGGGCTCCGCCGCCGACATCAGAACAGCTCCGCCCGGACTCCTACGGGAGCCGGGCTCCGCTCTCAGTATCAACTGCTGGTAAGCTCCATCCGGACTCCTACGGGAGCCGGGCTCCGCCGCCAACATCAGAACAGCTCCGCCCGGACTCCTACGGGAGCCGGGCTCCGCTCTCAGTATCAACCGCTGGTAAGCTCCATCCGGGCTCCTACGGGAGCCGGGCTCCGCCGCCAACATCAGAACAGCTCCGCCCGGACTCCTACGGGAGCCGGGCTCCGCTCTCAGTATCAACCGCTGGTAAACTCCATCCGGGCTCCTACGGGAGCCGGGCTCCGCCGCCAACATCAGAACAGCTCCGCCCGGACTCCTACGGGAGCCGGGCTCCGCTCTCAGTATCAACTGCTGGTAAGCTCCATCCGGACTCCTACCAGAGCCGGACTTCACCCTTAACTTTGATTGCAGCGCAGCTCTGCCCGGACTCCTACGGGAGCCGGGCTCCACCGACGACAGCAAGTGCAGCTCCGCCCGGACTCCTACGGGAGCCGGGTTCCGCCGCCAACATCAGAACAGCTCCGCCCGGACTCCCCCGGGAGCCGGGCTCCGCTCACGACCCCAACCGCCAGGAGGACCTCTCCCGGACCTCAACAGAAACCGGGCTCCGGCCGTTGCCGAGCTTCAATCGACAGATCCACGCCCCCTGACAGGCCCTCAAAACGGCCACGACCCTGCTCCACTTCCTGTGGCGGACTCCGCGCAGTATCATCATTCCCTGACAGGCCGCAGTAACCATAGCCACCCTGCTCCACTTCCTGTGGCGGACTCCGCACAGCTCCACTATCCCCTGGCAGGCCACAGTAACGGCCACGAACCTGCTCCACCTCCTGCGACGGATACCATGCGATTCTCCTATCCGCTGACAACGGACGCTGCTCCACCCCTCATAACAGATTCCACGTGGCGGGCCGAGGTGATGGCCACGCGTCTGCTCCACTATCTTTCGCAATTAATTCCCCTGACCATGGGCGGCCCACTACCAGGCGGTTACAAATGTCGCCATCAGTCCGTTGCCTCCTCCGCCTATAAAAGGGGGACCCAGATACGTTATTCTTTAAGCTCATTCTTCTTTATCTCAAAACTCTGCTAAATTCTCCGTTCGAGCACTCCATTCTTGTTGAGGCAGAGAACTGACTTGAGCGTCGGAGGATCTTGTCGGAGCAACCCCACCTCCGGTTTAGACTTTCCTTGCAGGTCCCGGCGGCGACCGCGGCTTCCCCGACTCCAGCTTCTCCGGTGCAAGCGGATTTTTGCACCAACAAGTGCCATATCTCATGAAAATGAACTAATGAACTTGATTCAAGAAAGTTGGAAAGCAGACCTAAAATTGTAGCAGCTAATACCGAAAATGGAGGTTGAACCATATTCCCACTTACCATATACCTGGTACCAGCAACAACTTAGAAGAAAAGAAGGTTAGTGATTGGTCCAAACCAGAGCTTCAGAAATCAGTTGATACAACAGTTTCATGATACAACTATTGGAGGTCATTCGGGTATGCAAGGAACCTACAAGAGAATTAGTGCGGTATTCTACTGGAAAGAAACACAACTAGATATTAGACAATATGTTAGACACTGTGATATTTGTCAAAGGTGCAAATTTGAAAATGTTGCTTATCCAGGACTTCTACAACCACTGCCTATACCTGAGGGCCCTTGGCAAGAGGTGTCTATGGACTTTATTGAGGGACTACCTAAATCAAATGGCAAGGAGGTGGTGATGGTGGTAGTTGACAGCTAGGTTAACCAAATACAGTCACTTTGTGCCATTTTCTCATCCCTACACTGCTGCAACTGTGGCTGCTACATTCACCAACAATATATTCAAATTACATGGACTTCCAAACATTTTGGTTAGTGATAGAGATCCTGTATTCATGAGCAATTTCTGGTAGGAGTTTTTCAAAACACAGAGAGTCCAGTTGAATATGTCAACTGTTTATCATCCAGAGTCCGATGGCCAGACAAAGATTGTAAACAAGTGCTTAGAAACATATCTCAGGCGTATGTGTATAAAGAAACCCAAGTTGAGGAGCAGATGGCTTGGTCTTACAGAGTACTGGTACAATACTAACTTTCACTCTTCAATACAAACAACTCCTTTTGAAGCCTTATATGGATATCTGCCACCCCTCTATCTTCCATATTTTTCTGAAGACTCTAAGGATAAGGAAGTTGATCAGGTATTGCTGGAGAGAGAGGCTATGCTTGATGTGCTCAAGTATCATTTGAAGAGAGCTTAAGGCCGCATGAAGCAGCTAGAAGATAAGCACAGAACAGAGAGAAAGCTGGAGATTGGTGATTTGGTTTATATCAAGCTTAGACTTTACAGGCAAACAACAGTGGCTAAGAGAAGCAATCAAAAGCTGTCTCTTATTTACTATGGTCCATTTTGAATAATTGATCAAGTTGGACCAGTTGCTTATACCTTGGATTTGTCTAGTGACGCTTTGATTCACCCTACCTTTCATGTGTCCATGCTTAAAAGAAAGCTGCATAAATTGCAGAAAGCTGTTACTGGTCTACCACTCAGTTACCAGCCTGGTGTCTCTTTTCCTATTGCAATTCTGAACAGGAGGGTTGTTAAGAGGCGAAATGCTGCCGTGGTTCAGATTCTGGTGCAGTGGAACGATTCATCTCCTTCTGAAGCCACTTGGGAGTTCTGGGAAGACATTAAAAGGCGATTCCCTGACTTTAACCTTGAGGATAAGGTTGCTTGAGTGGGGGGAATTGCAGTAGATGGAACTCAAGGTTACAACTGAAGGCAAGGCGCATATTCAACAAAGTTTAAATGTTAGTTAGGTTCAAATGTTAGTTAGTTAATAACAGAATTTGTTGTTGTAATAACAATATAACAGAATTTGTTGGACTAGTTGTAAGGTGTTGTATCAATTTGAGCATCTACTGCTATAAATAAGTTGGCTCTGAACATTGTAAATCATTCTGAGAATGAAATAAGAAACTAAGCCTCTTTCCCTCCCAACTTTCTTCTCTTCTGATCTTAGTTCTTGCATTCTTGAATTTCCAAATCCCATCTACAATTCCACCCACTCCACATGGCTCACCCTAATCTCCCCTTCCATCAAAAAAAGATGATGCATCTTAGGCCTAATTGAAGAAAAACAATCCAAGCCGATAATCTAAAAAGAAAAGATAAACCATCAGAATTGTTTATGCATCACCCCAAGCTCCACCCAAAACTGCAACCAAATTTATTGAAATGTGGAGTACCATAATATCATTGGGATGAGTCTTAGCCAGCAGTTTAAAAGCTGTTGCTTTACAACCCGATGGCATCAATTTAGAGATTAAACATAATATATTTCTCGATCCAACGAAGTTCCCGTGAATTGCACTATATAGCAATCAGAAATTCTACTTCAACAAAGAAACTACCGACTTATCTTCACTTTGCCGTTTCCACTGAAAAATAGTTCCACTAAATAACAAAATTAAATAGAATGGAGGTCAAAAATCTCACAATAGAAGGACCGTAATCGCACCACATCCGTCTCGAAGTGGCGGCCCATCCCGCCCGGCAGCCGGCGAGGGAAGGAAGCACGAGGCGAGACGCGAAGACGCCCAAATGTCTTTGAGATGGCCGGGAACCCTAAGCTCGATGTTTGGAAAAGCCAAGAGAAAGGGGAACGAAGGCGAGGGCAAGCAGGACGGGGGTCGATGTCGGATAAACGAAAAACGTTGGGGACTGCAATATAATTATTGTTTTTTAGGATCTCTCATAAAATAATACCAATCACTAATTTTAAACTAGTCTCGTCCAGCGCTCTGCAGGTACTAGTTCAAAAATGGAAAGGATTTACTTCAACTAACTCCCTGTCCTTCGTGCGCATTACCATCAAGTGACAAGCTGAAATATGGGGAAGAACATATGACATAGTACTCCTATCTTAAATAGATATCATGTAGAGGATTACTGTGTTAAATTTGTATATATCCGGCAATTCGGCCGCCGGGAACTAGTTTGAACTACCGTCGGCTGGTCGTCTTCAAACTTAGAAAAGATTAGTTACATAAGACCCCCTGTACGATATAGATATTACATAGAAGTTCCTCGTGTTAAGCTCAAATACGATGATTTACTGCACATTAACTTCCCGATAAATATAAAAGTTGGTGCCGATAAAAGATTCACATGAGGATTGGATTCTTTACTGACTTGGATGCCTCAAGGTTAATGAACGGCAAATTGTACTTTAAGGAGATATCGTATCGCATCGATTGCTTCCTTTCTCATGCTTTCCATGTTGCATGAATCTGGCCAACCTTTTCTCTCTCTCTTTCTCTCTTTAATCCATGGCCCGTGAGGCCCACCCTTTCAGCATATTTTACAACTTGGTAGATTGCATGCACATTCCTCATTTTAGGGTACCCAAATCTTTGACTTCAGAGAGAGAGAAAGAGAGAAAGAGAGAGAGAGAGAGAGAGAGAGAGAGAGGAGAAGGTGAAAGAGAGAATGGGCAATGAACCAGAAGCTCACCCTAGAATGTGGCAAGGGCCACAACATAATGTAGGGCCAAAACTAGATAAAGTCAAGTACATATGAGGGTAACTTAAACCCAACCTAGTCAGAAGGACTTGGATCTACTAGTTGGCTCCTGCTAAGCAAATGCACTGTCTAGGGACAGCTTCCGAGCCCAAAGTAGAGAGGTGACACTCCACTGTTGTTATTGGAAAAAAGGAAAGAACCACCATAATACTACGACAGCAACAGAGTCTGCTAAGTGATTCAATGGATGATAGTATGAAAGATATGTTCGCTTTCTAATAATATTTAAGCCAATACATGGATGAGGCCCAACCTATGCATCACCATCTTTTAGGTCTCTTGGCCAAACTCAATATGGCCTAGGTTGAGCCCTACAGGCCAGGAGAGGGAGGGGAGAGAGAGAGAGGCTTATAGAAGGCCAGTTAAAGGAGTGGAGTGCATATTCTCCGACAAAAAGGAATGCAAGCAAGTGGGAGCAGATTCTGCTTAAGAGAACCGAATCTAATGAGACTCAACCCTTTTAATTGCTTTTCCGCTCATCAAGTGGGCAATGACTTTGGCGTAGGCTAGAAGAGATCTTTTGTCTCCCAATATCCCATAGCCTATCCTCATCTCCATTGTTAATGCTCCGCACTCACTGGCAGTCAGATGAGTGATCGTATTGTACAGGAATTAACAATGGAGATAAATGAAAACAAGAAGCGACATAAAGTGGTTAGCAAGATACGGAATAAAGCAATCTAATTTGGAAGGCATTTTTTAGCCAGGATTTAATTTGCACTACTTATTTAGTCACGTTATGAAATATTTGCAACCATAGGAGAAGGATAGATGTGTACTGTTGGCAAAGTGTATCGGTTTGATCATGCTAAAGCAAGTCCAACCCCATTTGTTTAACTTCTTCCACAGTGGATGGATATGCAGTGGTTATTTGGATTTTCTTGCTTCCTATCTCCTTGCTCTCATTGGTGATGTCCATGTTTGCCACTTCTGGGAACGGACGGTGGAAAGAAGGTAGGAGGGTGGAAAAGAAGGGTTGCCCAACCTTTCGTCCATCCATTGCTTTATAAAGGATATCAATGGATTTGTTATGATCATCTTATAGCGGTGACCCGGAAAGTTACAGGGCCACACAAACCAATCACCATTTAGAACAGAGGAAGAAAAGTGCATGGAATTGGTTGTGTGGTGATCCCATGACAATTTTTGGCTGCTGATTGGTGCAATGATGGTTCCTAGTCACAGGAGAAAGGTTATAATTTTGGAGGAGGAACAGGAAATTAAGGGGTTGGGACTGTTGTTTTGACTCACATTCGAGAATTGCAATGGTTGCATCTATCTCATGTTTGAAAGCAACTGGAGATAATAAAAACAAAGAGTGGATCTAGATCGGATATAATGCATGTCACCATGATTTGATTCGTCCCAATCCTAGAAAAAGTGCCAGGCGATTTCCATCCAATCCCATGATATGATATGATGTGCTCACAAACCAGAGTCGGTTCCTTGACATCATAACTATCTAGTGATTATGATAACGTGTTAAAATAATAATGATGATAATAAGTGCAGATGAACTGATAAAGATGCGGGGAGGGTAATAAATATACGAGTCAAAACACGGAGTCTTGTAGAGCCCCTCAGCCACTGGATCATTTCAAATTGAATCAGACAATGGAGTTCTTCCACTTCCCCTGCTTCTGATATAGGTGAGTCGGGTGAATTATTATGTGTCATGCCAGTGTCACATTTGTAAGAGAGCTCTTTCATGTGACGGACCGGTGCCTAATTAAGGGATTCCCATGTTTTACTTTTCTTTTCTTGTAGGAGAGGATTCCAATTTTTTCCAAAACAAGACACAATGCAGAGAGCAACAACAAGTTACAAATAGTTAATCCTCGTTCATGATCTCAGGAGACACAACATAGATGGAATTAATCCAAAAACTATTTATGTTACAGCTTTTTATGGATAGAGCTTTCCTAGTTTTTTTCTCTTCTTTGTCAGTTTTGCCTCCTCTTTTTTTTTTTTATTTTTTTTTATTTGAGTGTAAGTGGGAAGAAGCAAGAGCTTTCCCCAAATTTATTAAAACAAAGTTTTAGATTATAAAGGAGGACAGAGTGTGTTCCACAAGGAACACATAGTCATTAGCACAACAAAAGTGGATAAACCATACAATTGACAAAGATAAGTCTAGAGAGCAGACCTGAAGATAAAGGTAGAGATAGAAATAGCATAAATGATATCCGTCTAAATCTATTTTCATATCTGAATCTATCCAAATATAGATAGAAATTTGAGAATCTGACTAATATCCATATTCATATTTATATCTATCAAAAAAAATTAGATATAAATATGGATAGACAAATATCCGATCTATACCTGAGTATCCAATTCTATTTATAACCCTATATAATTTTATACAAAGTATACAATCGTATAAATCTGCTATTAACTTGATTTGTCATCCATTTAGTAATATCTTTAATTTTATAATCATAAAATTTAATTATCCAATTTACATCCATATTTATATCTATATTTTAAAGTCTTTAAATTGTATCCATATCCATTTAAAATAAGTACGGATATGAATTTTTGTATCTCACTAACTAACATCCGTATCTATATTTGCATTCTTTAGATAAAATAAATATAGATATGGATATAATTTGCCCTAAATAGAGAAGATTAGGTAACATAATTCATCCTATTATTGCCTGCAAAAGAAGACAGTCTCTTCTATATATCTTTATGGCACTCTTTGATTTTTGGGGAACAAAGATGAGCCCCAGATTGAAACAGTTGAAGAATTTTCTGAAATGCACCATACATTCAGCCTTTTTTTTTTTCTTTAGGAAGACCTGCTGTTCCTTTCATTTTTGCCTCTCAGAATTCCCTTTTCGCCCACAATTCAACTCCGCATAAACCCCATCAAATAAAGAAAGATAACCATGACGTAAGAAAAGAAAACAAAACATAGCACTATTCTTCTACAGTTCCCTTCACACCGTGAAGCTTCTATCATTATTTTCCTCTGGATGTCTCCAACTATCTCCAACTTTGAGTACATCACCATTCTCTTCAGCATCAAAACTCGCATGCACGCTATATAGAACATAAACCAGTACAGCAAGAACCGAGAAGAAGCCGAACCGTATATACGATCGCCCATCAAGAGAACCCAACAAGAACAAATTCAGGAATATGGAGATGGATGGTATCCAAGGCATCAATGGCACACCCCAGAACTCGGGCTCTCGAGCCTGCGGCACGAGGACTAGGAAGGCCTGGACGAGGGCGATGGCCGCCACGGCGAACCCGACAAGGAGAAGAGCCTTCGTCCTCCCGGGAGGAGCGAATCGCCATGCAAGGGTGAGGGCAAGACATGCAGAGGTGAAGCAGAGGAGAAAGGAGATGGTGGGCCATGGGTTGGTGGATCCCACCACCACGTAACGCCTGTAGATCACCGCATTGGCCACCATGTAGAAGACGAAGAGGGTGCCGATGGAGACAAGGTTGAGGAGGACGTCCAGTTCCGTGATTAGAGCTATCGCAGCTGTGAACACCCCTGGACGAGCCAAGAAGATTGCTATTTAGAAGCAGAACAATCCAAAATTTGTTAAATGCGACCGTTAGTGAAATTTTCACGTATAGCCCCTTCAGTTTTTAAAAATTAATATATAAAGGTCAACTCGAGGAGATTATTGAGGTGTACAACTGATAGAGCATGGAGAACGTGTGGACAGCACTTTCATAACTAGTAATTATTTAGACGTTACCCATAGCTTTCAACTTTTATTTTTTTGGTACACCGTTGCTTTCGACCCTTCCTCAAATGTTTCCAGCTCAATCCGTTGATAACAGTGTCGTTCTTAAATGTTTCCAGAGGTTCTGTATCAAAACTGATTTGTTACTGCATTCCAACCATAATAAATGATTCCAATTAGGACGATTTTATAAAAAATTTCTGGCTTGTGCGTCAAATTCTGTATCTAAAATTCTTTTTTTTTTTTCGTTAATTAAGAACCAGACAAAGTATGTGCTGCCTTTAACTTCTTCTTCGTATTAGAAGAAACATAAAATTTTATGATCATAAATTTCAATTCGATCATCTATTCAAGAACGTAGCTACTAGCAGTATTTATCAAATTAAAAAAAATTAGAATTATATTTCTTTTGAAAAGAACAGAGGACAACCAATCTTGATAGGGGCCATTGCCCAGCCCACATCCTAAATCCTAATCTTAAGTCTACACATTATGAAAGAAAAGGAGTCCTCCACAAACCCTACAACTCCAACCATGGTAAATGCAAGATTCTTATAGGTTTGGAGCTTTGCCTCTTATCCAGTTCATCCAAAAAGAAAGAAAAAAAAAAAAAAATACTTTCACCTTATCTTTTCTGGCTCACTGAAATTTGCAATCTTCCCAACTTTAGCACTAGATTCTGGGGGTGCTTTCTATAAATTTTTTTTATCTTTTCAAAAAAAAAATATATATTTATCAAAATTTAAAGCTTTGAAAAAAAAAAAAAACTCATTTGGTAGATAAAATAGGAGAAAAAAATTATGGCCAATGAAAAAAAATAAAAAAAATTCTTCTTATTTGATTAGAATTTTCAAAGAGAAAAATTAGAAAGTGGTATTTTAATAAACTTCTCATATCTCATTGAAAAGAAAAATCCATATCAAGTATGGATTTTTGATTTTCTCCTGAAAAAGAAATTTATTTTTTTTAAAAAAATATTATTTAAACCATAAATAGAATAGTATAATATATATTTTATTAAAAATATAATAGATATTTTATATAATTTTTTTAAGCAAACAGATATGTAAAACTGTCTAATATAAAGTACAGAAATATATTATTTTTTTATGATCAATTAAAGATATCAAATTTATTTTTTCAAATAACGTATTTTTTTAAAAAATTTTCTTGAATCAAACGAGCCCAAAAAGAAAAAAAAAATAAAAAAACAAAATATTGGTGGGCCCAATGAGTTGAAGAACTCACGATGACCAGAGACAGGCAGTTATTGACCTGACCACGCTCAAATAGACCATCCAAATCTCACGGTGGATAACACGCCACATTAACCCTTGTTGTCACGACTTTCCGATTGTGCGTTATCCATCGTGTACGTGCTTCAAGATTTGTGCAGGTCTACCTAGGCGTGGTCGGTTAGGAAGGGAAGGGAGGCTCGCACCGAGGAAAGCGGAGGCGTTGACGGGCGTGGCGGTGGAAGGGTGGACCCGGGCGAGCCACGCTGGCACAACGTTCGACCGTCCGATCACACACAGGTACCTCGCCTGCCCCAGCATCGACACCAGCAACGACGTCAGGATCCCGAATCCCGCCCCCGCCCCGATCACGTTGGACACCCATCTCCAGCCGTCCGATCCGCTGAACGCCCCCGAGAACGGCGATTCCGTGTCGATCTGCCACCACACATCACGGAATTAGAGTAAGTACACCCGCCATAATACGTGGGGGCCCACAGCATCGGCCAACGGTCCACATCCAATTTGGTATATGAGACGATGCATTAATTAGACGGCGGCGATTATGGACCAGTGGGGGTGGGAAGGTCCTTACGGCGTCGTAGGGGAGGAGCATGGCGAGGGAGGCAGCCATGAGGCAGTAGAGAACGGTGACGAGGACGACCGAGCCCGATACGCCGATGGGGATGTCGCGGGTGGGGTTCTTCACCTCCTCTGCCATGGTGGACACGGCGTCGTAGCCGATGTAGCTGAGGTAGACCATGGCCGCTCCATTGAAGACCCCCGAGGCGCCGTAGGGGAAGAACCCGCCGGCGTTCTTGGCCGGGTTCGCCGGGTGCGTGAAGTTCTTCCAGTCCCCACGCCAGAATCCCATGAGAATTATAAACAGGATGAAGGCTATGTGGATCGATGTCAGCACCAAGTTTAGAACCGAGCTTTCCTTCGTACTGTGAGACGGGAAACAAATAAAACACTGGATTAGGAGGAGTTATGAGGACTCTTTGGACATAGAAAACAAGAAAAACGAAAGATTGATGCTGAACTCCAGATATTCGAAAGCCAAAGGAAAGAAAATTGCACTTTTATATAAAAAGAAGTCATCTTGGAACAGAAAAGATTCGAAGGAAGGTAAGGAAACGTAGGAAGGAATTAATTTTTACTTGCTCTGTTTTAACCGGAGTGGAATAAAACAATCACTGAAATAGCAAACATCATCATTTCTGTCAGTGTAGTAAAAATTCCAAACTTGGTGAGAAGCTCAGAAAAAGAAGCCATCTTTGAACCAAGGAGATCAGGGGAAGGTGAAGACGAAAAGCAGCCATCTTTCGGGTTCCTCATTTAGTTACTTGATCCCAGAGAAAAGGTGAAGAAATTTTCGATAGGAGTTTAAAGGATTGATTTGAAGGCAGAAGAAACAAAGAAAGTGATGATTGAAGCGTGGAAAGGTGATATAAGAAAGCCCCAAGAAAGCGAGCTATCTTTCTGACAAGTGACCACTAGAAGAGAGTTCCACTTCGAAGTTACGATTGAGACAAGTAACAAGTCAAAGATTGGATTTTTCTTCTCTTTTGCTCTCTTTTTGTTAAAAAGCGACCGTGATTACCTGTAACAAATGCACACAGAGACGATCAGAACTATGGTCACCGCAAGGAGATCGATCTGGTTGAAGCCCTTGGGGAGGCCGGAGACTGTGATCCGCCAACGCGCCGCCGCGTCCACACCGATTGCCGTCCCTAGATATGTTGTGAAGCTCCGCGCCACTGCCGCGTTCGAGAACACGTATTCCATTATTAGATTTGCTCCTGTCAAAAAGGCCGCAAATTCCCCTGAAAACAAAAAAACAAAGAAAAATAAACAAATCAGAAGATTGCAACTAATCCATTCTAGCTGGAGGACCCCATTCCATCATTTCAAAAAGAGAAACGAGAGGGAAAAACTGAGACGCCGAAAACATATATAATTGAAAAAATTCTAGTAAAAAGAGCAAAACCAGATATATTAAATACCAATTTTAGAAACAGGTCCAATGGTTCAGATTATTATGAACAACTCAGATATTTTGCAACGAAAGCTTTTAAAAACATCCAATATATAGCAAATTATACTGACAAAGAGGCGAATGATATAGAAAAGAAAGCAGAGCACAACTAGTTACGGGATCACTTATGTAGACAACAAAGATAGCTTGTTGAAACGTTAAAGAACCAGGTTGATCCCATATTTCAGCAATGACTGCTGTTGTTTTTGCGGAGAAAAAGGAAGATAAAATACCGAAAAACCAGTTTAAAATCCATTTTTTCCGTTTAGAGTGAACTTAAAATCCCTTTTCGAAAACAAAAACCATTATTCAACTGGAAAAGAGATCTTTTTATAGATAGAGAGAGAGAGAGTACGGACCGAAGGTGACCCTGAGGTAGCTGAAGGCGCCGCCGGCGATAGGCATGTCGACGGCGAACTCGGTGTAGCAGAACGCTGACAGGAGGGCACAGAGCCCAGCAATGGCATAGGACACCACGACGGCGGGGCCGGCTTTGAGGCGAGTGGCCCGGCCGGTGGCCACGAAAACCCCGGCGCCGACCATTCCCCCGAGTCCAAGCCCCACGAGGTCCGGCCACCGCAGCTCCCGCGCCATGCCCGGCCCTGACCGCGCCCGCACCCGACTCATCTCCTCGTACGTCGTCGTCACCGACCCCGCACGCCGCCTCAGCCGCCTGGGTGTCTCCGCCAGCGCCCGCCCGTACGCCCTCGGACTCGCAAACGACGACGCTGTTGGGGCGGCACCGGAGGTGGAGCCCGCTAATTTCTCCATCTCTCTCTCTCTCTCGAAGAGAAGCGGGTATTGTCTGTGGTGCGAGAGAGAGCGAGGGGGCGTGGGTGTTATAAAGGGTGAGGAGAGTGGGGTGGAGATAACAGCGAGAGAAGATGAGAGGAAGGAAGGAAGGAAGAAGGGGGCAGTGAAACGGGCCGGTAAAAGCTGGGAGGGAGTAAGAGAAGATAGAGATTAATTATTTGGTAAGTGGAGGACTAAAAGCTTGACAGGGAGAAGGGCAGATAGAGGTTAATTATTTAGTAAGTGGAGGGATGACCATAGAAGCTAGTGGTCAAGTATTTGATGGATAACAGATGGTGGAGATTAATTATTTGATAAGTAGAGGACTGAATTGCAAAAACAACAAAAGCTGACATCAAATGACACTTTTTTGGCACCCACAATGCAACCACTAAACTTGTACATGGGATTGGACATCGTTGATTGTGTGGCTGAGGAATTTGGTGTTGTTTGGGAGGAGATGAGGAGAATTCGAAGTGGAGAAATATAATGGACAAAAACTGCACATGGATGTAGTTTAAGGTTAAAAATGTCTTCTAAATTATAACAACGGTACAGTGGTTGTTAGATAGTGAACTGGGTTTATGTACGGAAAGGTGATAATTGTACTTGGCTTTGGTTGATTCCACTGTTATTGGCTTTCTTTCAAGTGTTTTTCTTCTTAATTATTGTAGCTGAGAATGGCTATGTGCTGGTTGTGACTATACATTTTGTTATGAATAAATTACAAGAATTGTCCATTAATGATTCTTGATACAAATGAAATTTAATTGTACATTTAATAATCTGGTTTCAATCCAAAAAAAAAAACTCAAGGAAAAGAAATAATGCATTTTTAGTTGTTTGTGATAATATAGTACAAATATATGAGACTTAATTCAGTGGATAGAGTTGCTGTTTGAATCAAAATTGGTACAGCCAATGGGTTTGGAACAACTTTTTCTTATCTCATATTTGAGTTGATACGGTTCACCACCTCCATATATAAATACATATGTATATACATACATGTATCTATGTTATTATTAGTCAGGTCTCAACATGATGATATTGGAAAATATAATTGCAAATCTACTTATGTGTAAAATAAATATCTCATATTTGGCTATATTCAGTCAATATCAAAAAAACTTCAATAAACTCCTGCTTAATAGGCTTCTTTTGGCTCTTTTCCTTAACAAACATGAGAGGAAATAAATACTTCATATCATAGCAGAGTAATTATATTGTTGTGCCTAGTTGTATGGACATATATACATGTATGCGTGTGTGAAAAATCGATCAATTATGAGTCCAATCTTAACACGATAATATTAAAAAAATATTACCTAAAATCTACTTATATGTAAAATAAAATGAGCCCTTTCCATATTTAGCGAACATCAAATGTTCTTTGTATCTCTTTTTCTTGGCAACCATAAGATGGAATAAGCACTTTACATCACAATAGAGTAATTTTACCATCACCCCAATATATATATATATATATATATATATATATAGCTCATCAATCATAATGAAGTAATTTTACTATTGAGTGAAAACATACTCTCAAAAATTTTATGAAAAAATTATTTGCTCATTCGAGAATCAAATGCATGATAGTATTAGGTGCTATGATACCACCATACCGCATGTGCTTGGCTTTCTTCATAAATATATAAGCCGTAAATTATTCTATAAATTGACTATGATTCCCTTTCTTTAAATGTGTTGCATCACATGAAAGAGCATAATAATGAAATTATACTTTGTTGCTTTAAAAATAATAAATCCATTCATGGCAATATCACCACTAAAAGAATTTACTCTAAAGTCTACTAACCAAATTTACTGCATAATCAAAACCATCAGCTATGTCCATCACTTTCCTCCGAGAAAAGGCTTTTTTTTTTTTTTTTTTTGAAACTTTTCTCCAAGTAGAGTAAAACCATATGTACTGCAGACTTGCAGTTGGCCAAGACTAGCGATCGTCACACTTTTAAATCAGTTAAGTACATCATCTTACCCAAAAAAGATCAGTCGAGTACATCCTCTTTTTAGGGCTCAGGTGCCGTCAACAAGAAAGTTACCCAAAAAAAAAAAAAAAAAAAAAAAAAGGAGAAAGTGACTTTAACTTACCCTGACCTTTAAATGAACGGCAAGGCACCATCCGCGTGCTAGTCCCCTCCAAGTCACGTGCACGTCACTAGATCTCCCAGCCGTCGCCTCTGTCCGCCGGTACCGTCGCTCGACGTGGCGCCACGGAGCGCGTGAGGACTCCACGATACGCGTGTCGCAATTCCTGTGGAAGAGGCGTGGATACGTACGGAGGGCGAGAGGAACAGCAGAAAGCCCGAGAGGGCGTGCCGCGTGGCCTTCGGAAGAACGCGCCCACAGCCCACAGGTGGGCGGCATGGCTTCGAATCTGGAGGCAAAATAATTGATAGAAAATTCCCGCTGCCACAGTAACGGAAGCGCTTGACGGTGTTAAAATTCCCTCTTTTTCTTATTCCCCAATTGCCCCTAAACCTTATCTAAAATGCCCAGAACACTGCCTGTATTCCTTCCGACTCCCATAAATACTGTTTGATTGAAAGAAATTTTATTTTCATTTCAATTTTAACAAAAAATAAAAATCGATGCTATTCCCTCACAACTATAATTGAAGGATATTTAAAACATTTCTATATTCCGTTCACAATTTGTATCCTATCAATTTTATTTTTCTCTGTCTACTTTATTGAGTATCAGTAAGATATATCTCCTAATGTTTGACTTTTTATTGGCCGTGATTTCTTGTTGCGATAGTTGTACAATATTTCTCTTGTCCACTTTACCTCCCCTTGATCCTAATAGAATAATGTAAGGGTAAAATAAATTTTGGTTAGTTTTCTTAGAAAATCTAAATGAACATTTTTTTCTTACTCTCAATGTTTCAACATGATCCAATCCCTCAAAATTTAATCCATAGTCTTTCTTAGCATTTAAATCTCATTCGATTCCGATCATGAACCAAACATGTCAGGAGATAGGATCATTTTGATTTCCATTCTATTATATTTCAATTTCAATTTCAATAGTAAATCAAACATGCCCTTAGCCTACTAAAAAAGTTTTGAAGGATGTTTCTGCCACATCCAGGAGCCTACCAACCGTTATTGGAGGTGGGCCAGAGCCATCCAATAGCCATACCTTATCCATTGCATGCGAGAAGTCTTCAATTCTAAACCATACTCCTTGGACCTTTCTTGGAGCGGACATTGTCATAGTAGGATTTGCAGTGGGGCCACAAAAGAGATGGAGGGACGGCAAGTTCATGTCTCTGATGGGCTCCTTCCCTTCAATACTGTGGGCAGCAATTTAGCCAGGCCATCTTAGCAGTTTGCTTCCCAGCCTACATTTCATTCCTCCAAACATTACAAATGTAGCCCTCCTGCTTTTATCTCATACTCAATGATCCATCCTTGGGAAATTTTGGATGTGTCATGCATGATTCCTCGTGCCATACCGTCATCCCCACTCCAGCTTGCTAGTATGATGCTTTTTGATGAGGATGTGCATCTAGGAATTTTTATGCATGTGCTTGATATGCCATGTGTATTGCCCTTATGAAACAATATTCACATTTCTTTGGTAGGGGACCGAGTTGTTTAGATTCCATGGAAATGATGCTTGCATGGTCATGAAGATACGCATTTTTGGGACACTTTGTACAATGAAGCAAACTCTTTCATATAAGCTTTTATTTGGAATTGATCCTTGTTACACCAAAGAAGACTAAGGTTTTACCAAAAAAAAAAAGAAGGCTAGGGATAGAGAATATTGCACAACTGAGTACACAATATGCACATGCAAATGATCTTACAAGGGAAAAGGTTGTGCTATTAATGCATGAGGAGGCATCATAAACTTTGCATTTAATTTGTTGTGCTATTGTGATATGAGTGGAAAGGATGGTCAAAGATGGGAAGTTTTATGTGGAGGAAAGGAAAGAATTTTTTTCCAAGTCATGTGATTAGATCTCGTTTAGTGAAAAGATAGCCATGATCATGAACACGGGGAAAATGGTTAGTGAATTGTTGCAATTTTAATCCTCAAAGAAGGTAAAATGACCATTAGATAACTAGGATTATGCTTCTTATTTGGGTGGGATCCATCCCTTTTTTATGTTCAATAGAAGAGTATGGTTATAGTGACTCTGCGATTTGAGACTGGATTTCATACCAAAAAGAGTAATGGCACAAAGTGCTGGACAAAGAACATGTTTAAGTCAAGATTTATAAAGCAAATTCCTTCTTAGTTCTTACACTAGACTAGAATAATTACAAAAAAAATATCAAGAATCAGCTACACTTGTAGATGTTTCCATACTAGGGATCCACTAATAGATCACCATGAAGGTGCTATTGTGTTGATTAATTTGTCACACTATTCCAAGCAGATCAATGGCTGGCTCAAGGTTCTAGAATTGCTCTGCGGTAGATCTTAATAAAACTCCATAGAATCTTCAACATCTTTTTATTTCCCCCACACCCCCCCTCCCCACTTCTTTTTTTTTGCATGAGGTCATCAATATGTTCATGGTCATAGAATCCAGTTGTCTTGTCCTTAGATATTTGGTCATGCCAAGGAAACTTCACTCCATGTAAGAAGAGTGAGCAGGGTATAAAACCTAAACGAGGCTAAAGCTGGTGTTTTTTTTAGTCCAGACAAACAGATTCCCACGCAATCCGGTCAATCTTATTCCATCACCTATCATACTCTTTTTGAGGGATTTCTTGGCATCGATACTTCATATATACCAAACGCTGCCAACTCATTTGAGTGCACAAAGGAATCACACCGAGGCAGTCTAATGTCTCAAGCGTCAAGTTCTAATATTTATCTGCTGCTAGTGGTCTACACTTTAAATCTTCCCTTCATACATGCTTCCAAAAGTTTGGATTATCCAAGCAAACAAATATGAATAGCTTAGGGGCTGCATTTCCTGGAAAGATCGTCAGCTTTTGTATGTTCCTATGGATGATGTTGGCATCCTTTTTTTATGTTTGCAAAGTTTATTGGCTTGTTCGATTTGGTGAGTTGAAGGAAGTTGCACTGAGGGAGGGTTGTTTAAAGTGCATTGACTTGGTCGGCTAAAAAAACAAAAAATTATTAGTTAAAATCGTTCGACATACCTTGAATCAGCCAATAAAAAAAAGTGTACTCCAAAAAAAAGTGCATTTTTACGCCTGATCCAACTATTGTAACTTTTTATGTAATCTAATACTTGCACTCTTTTAGTACTAGAGAATATTTTGATATTAAAAAAATACTACGAGGGTCCCCAAGTCGCAATACTACGAGGGTCCCCAAGTCGCACTCTACAAGTGCTTTGGAGCCTCCAAAGAACCATACTGATTTATTTCTCTTGAACATTCTAAGGCATATTAAATCATTGTACTTCATCAAATTATAGTTTAGTTTTTTTCATTGCAGAGCAAGATGGATGTCCTATTTTCCCAGCTGAGTCTGAGTAGACATATACAAAGTTCCACATCAAAACAATATAAAATGAAGCCCATGGCTTGGGCCTTGGACAGCCTTATCTAGTATGAGCCGAAAACCGGAGGTTGCCCCCTGGTTCCACCTTTGGAGATGAGATCACATTAAAAAAAAGGTAGCATTATTGTAAGTCTGATGATGATTTTTATGGACGAATTGGTGAGAACATTGACAGCTAGGAGATCTGGTCGGTCCCATCCACCTCTCCAAGTTGGCATGCATCATTGGTCGTTGGTCTCCCATACCTTCTGTTTTCCCCTTTAATTGTAACTCCTATATATTTCTCCTTCTACCCTTCTCCCTTCTTCACTCCCAGAAAAACCATCAAAAGTGGGTCACCGCAAGATGAGCTAAAAAGGAGATGGACAAACCATAAACGCTTGTGTACGATTCTTAAAAAATTAGTTGCTCCCATAATTTTGAATATAGACTTATCCTAATTTATAAATTTATAATTTTATTAATTGCACTGATCTAATCCATAATTCTAATATAATTTTTAATCCAATCATCCAAACAAACTAAATAATATTTAGTGTTCCAACAAGTATCTATTTCAAACACGACAATATGAATGAGATGGATCGAAACAACAGCATATGGGATACTGGAGGCTCATGTCATGTCGATACAGCACTAGAAACCAAGGCTAATGTATTGGAGCCCCTGCCATCTCAGATATGATCGATGAGATGAAAGGTGGTGGGAGGTAGGTGCAGCTTCTCAACATCATATGTTCGATGGGATTCATGAAAGACAGCCACCATTTCAGCCATCGGGAGCCCGGCACGACCACAGATGCTCCTCAAGATCGTAGCCACTAGGGCCTGCCGGGCGTGCCTGATATGTGGAATAAACTCCTCAATGCTCATCTATAATTTAGATTACATCTAAATTATAGATGTAATCTATACATCTATAATTTAATTATCAATCCAAAGTCCAGCAGACCAATCTAGCTATCTTAAGTATATTGAAAAAAAGTGAACAGGATCGATCGTCTAAGGATGCAAATGGGCTTGTCTTTGGTCAAAAGTTTTACTGTTTGGCCCAGGTAATCAACCCAGTCCTATGCAGAATGTTGTGTATCCTGAGCTAGTAGCATCCTAGGATGGAGGAAACAGAGTGCAAAGATAATGCATCTGTTTTCGGTTGGAAAGAGGGGTTTGATAGACCTTGTTGAGCAGGTCTCTGTCTCTACAAACAAAATTTGATAAAAAAAAAAACTGTTGACAGATTGATATTCATACACTACATGAAACTATTATGAGTAAATACCTAAGTTCAAGTATCATACTTGAAAGAGATTAACCAGTTTTGGCAAATGCTTGAGAGTTTGATTACGGACTAATCATCCCATGCTGATGGCCCACCCATTCCAATTTCTGAGATCGGGGCCAGGAACTGAAGTGCTGAATGGCCCCTATGTACACCCTTAACCTTTTTCTTCTTCTTAGCATGGTTGACAACCAATCCTCCAAGCAACTTGGTATCTGAAACTACTTCATTGTCCTTCTTATTGTCCAACTCTTGACTAGTCTTATCTGATAGAACAAGGTTCAATAATGGTGTTTCTGCATCATCAATTCCCTCAAATTTGCTCTGTTCTTTGTTCACAGGCTCTCTCTTTGATTCCTTTGCATTTTTTAAATCAGTAGCATCACCAGGAGAATTGCCATTCTCTGATTGAACTGCATTATTTTTCTTGGTTTTCACACTTGGTTTCGATTTTTTCCCCTTTATTTCCTTTTTAGTTTCAACCATAGTGGAAACTTGAAAGACACTATCTTCCTGACTAGAGCTTTTTGGAATGTCCTCTGCAGAGACCTTAACATCTAATTTGGGCCTTTTCCTCTTTACTTCATCCTTTGCTTCAATTTCAGGGGCATTATGGAGAGGAAGATTATCCTTACTGCAAGCCAAGCCATCTTCTCCAGAGATCTTCTCACTCCTGCCACTCTTTTCTATGGGCTTAGCATTGAATATCCTCAAATTTGGTAACAACTTTTTGACCTGACATAAGAGTTTAGGAAAGGTGAGAGCCCTTATCTTCTTGATAGGTAAGTCACAGACATGCCAAGAAGGTAAAAAGATCGGATAAAAAAATTACCTTCTTAGCTAACTTATCTTTCTCAACAATAGGATTTCCTTGTAAGTTGAGGTTTTTTAAGTTGTGTAATGCAGAAAGAACCTATCATTTAGTTGAAGTGTTGAACCATTAGCAACCTTTCAAATTGAAGTAACAAAGTTGAGCATCATGACATACAAAGTTGACAATCATCAAATCACTGACCTTTAAGTCTGACCAATTCTCAATCAGATTGTTCCCCAGATCAAAATTTTGGACTTTGATGTTCTGTGCCAGTTCAGCTGGGAGAGTCTGGGAAATTAAACAAGACACAATTACAGGGAGCAGAGACTAGCTAGGACTTGTTAAAAACAACGACTGTAACAACAATAACATGCATATTATGGAATAGATACGTGAAAGGAAACTAAAGAAGAAAATTAGGTATCAATTTAAAACATACCATGATCTTGTTGTGAGCAAATCTGATTTCCTTCAAATCCACACACGACATCAGAGAAGATCCAATATTTTCGATTTGACAATGGGAGAGGGACAGCTGAAATAAGGAACAAGTCAGAAAAGCTCAACCATTTTTTTATATAAATAAGGCACCATAGTTGCCAAAACAAAAGAAATAAATAAAACAAAATCAATATTTAAATGCTTACTTTTGTGATAGATTTCAGTTTCAGCAACGAGTCACCAATATTATGAATTGGATTTCGTGAAAGAACTGAAGACAAAAGACTCAGGAGGGTTCAAGGTTAATATCATCATTTTTTTCTTGAGAAATATTTCTTCTCAATGCTCATTATACTGAGTTGTGCATTAAGTGCATGCACTAGAATAGCCAAAAGATAAAGAGAGGATATAAAAGCACTAGAATAGCCAAAAGACAAAAGAGAGGATATAAAAAGCATAATGAGAATAACAAATGATTCATAATGCAATTACATCCAAATCAATCTAAGAAAAATCAAAAGATCACGATCAGACAAACAGATTTTATGCCAGTTTCCACATGTTTCCAAATATATTCTGTTGCTGTTGTTTTTAAAATTATTTAAATTTAACAATGTATTAGCTTGTGCTCCTATTCTCTACAGAAGTGAAGAATTGGCCCATAAAGTTGCTCTTTAAATTAATGGCAAATGGAACAAAGAACTTTCATCACCATTGTGATCATCCTAATCCTCAACAGGAAAGGAATGATATGAAAACCATAGAAGATAGGCAACATTTACTACTCTAGAGCTAAAGAAACAAAAGTAGATAGCATACAGCAGACTAACAAAACGACATATGACTTAGGAAGTTGACACATAGTATAATCTTTCCTTTCCTTTCTCCAGATGAAAGATTTTTCAACCCCGATTTGTCAATGGAACATATGAAAGATACAAGAAAAAAGATCATCTAAGTCCCCAAAAGATTACCAGAATTCCAGATAGAAGAGCTTATTTAGGTGCAAAATGTGAAAAATTTTATGAGAAATATCAAGCAAAACATAAATAATATTTCTTCTATAGAACACTTGAGTTTGTGTGCAATACCAACTTACCAAGTGTGTTCAAGTACTGAAGCTGATCAAGCTTGCAGATCGAAGATATGTTGTTATCTGCAGCATAGAAGACGGAGGAAATATATTACACAGAGCTAAACGCCAGATTGATCCAGGTATCTGCCAATGTTTTACAAATTCTGATAAAAAAAATACCATTCAGAATTAAAGCTCGTAAGCTTGTGACAGATCTAATTTCATTCATTGTTCGGAGCTTATTCTTTCCAGCATTTAACACCTGCATCACAAGAATAAAAGAACAAATAAATTTTATGCGGACTAAAATCCCAATAAGGACCCATGATATATGGTTGCTTTGCTTGTATAACAAAACTAGCATTGCCATCATCAAACAAAAACTGAGAGCACAATAATGGCAGAAAGTGATAGCAGTGATAAAGCTCCTCCACCATTTAATGTTTGGCCTCTTTTGCTTTAGAACCATGTGATCCTATGAGGGTCTGTTTCCAATTTGAACAAGCTTGATGCTCATCTCAAAGAGTATAAGCACTGCAACTGACTAAGCTGAATCCTTGATACCCTTCAAAGTTGTACTGTCAGATTACCAGCAGGACAACTGAATATAGCCACCTTAAACATGATCCAAATAACCCCTAACCATACAACAGTTGAATCAAATGCCAATTATACACTTCAAACTAACCACAAGGTAAAGCATGTTGCAATGCAGAGCTCGTGCCTCATGATATAAACCCAAAAGAAATATTACCAACAAGAATATCATAATAGAAGAGAATGGATATTTATTGCATAACAGAGTGGTTATTGAAACTCACTGTCAGCTTAGTGAGACCTTCAACCCCTTTTAAGCTTTCAAGCTTGTTTTCCACGACAGAAAGCCACTTTAAATTGATGCATGAAGACAGATCCTGCATCGAGCATCGAGAGTTTGAAACCCTCCCACCTAATTAACCCATTATCTCTAACATATTAAAAAAAAAAAGAAAAAGAAAAATAACAGATTGGCATGTAAAATAAATTCCAACTAAAAAGTAAAACAAACACATGCTAACTACTATTGTAGCAGTAAATCATGAACTAGAATTACACTTTATCAACAATGGATGATGATGAAACTGAAGTAAATTGTCCCACTCATTTGGAATCAAAGCCAGATAACTATCAGCAGAAAAAACCAACGAAACTACCTCGAGAGTTGAAAGACAATTGCAGTTGAGGTCGAGCCTCTCCAAGTTCTGGAATTTACTCAAACACGAGACCTACAGAGGCAAAAATACTTTCAAAATATCCCAATTTCCGAGTTTCTTAACATCACTTCAAGAAGGTCTTCCAGTGACAAAGTTATTTTTTTTTTTTTTAAAAAAAGAGAAATGGTGGGGGCTTCGATGGCTCACATTGGAGAGTGCTCGATGGGAGAGCTGAAGCGAAGTGGTCGAGACCACTTCGCTGTTCTTGTTCTCGCGAGAGATTTGCTCCAAGGTGAGGCGAGACATGGCGGCATCCGAGATACCAGAGAAGGGGCGGATACCAGAGAAGGGGCCACTGCGGTGGAGTGGAGCAGAATAAGATAACGGAACCCTAGCCTCAACCCTAACCTAAACGGTTTGGCTGGAGACGAGATCCTTCTAAAACCATGGGTCCCTCCACAAATTTGTGTCAGCCCCGCTGCCTTGAAATCGCAAGATTTTAGTAATATTAAATTCTCATTGGGGTTGAGCGCAAAAATACATCATTATGGCTTAACATTACCCATAGAATATGAAGTATTATGTGATACTTTTAATTCACCATAAGGATGTTCCATTGATGCCCTAAGAAAAAAAAATCTCTGAACTTATTATTATCATTTATCTATCTAATTAACATGACTTGTTCCATAATAATAGTGAAATCTTATTAAAAAATTATACATATAATATAGTATATAGCTGTTCCATCCATCACTTCAATGATAGTGATTTTATATGGTATAAAGTGTTGACAAGAGTATTAATGGAAAAGTTGCACATTATTCTTGTAACTTTTTATTTGAGATTTTTATACTATATTAATTCTTTTAGTTTAGATTATCCTATAAAGTATTGCGAGATTGTTACACTAAAAGAGAAAATTATGATCCAATTTTGAGCTCCAATTAACTTTTTAGTATTGTATAAATGCAAATTTTTCTTATTTTTGCAACCCTCATGCATGTGCGAATTCAACTACACTGGCCCTTGAAGTGTGATCATGTCAATAAAATTGGCTTTAGTAAAACAATATATATATATATATATATTAGATATTTGAAAAAGAAAAAAATGAAAGAGAAAATCCATCTTTATTGGCCTTGATCATTACCTTAGCTAATGAACACTACACTATATCCTCTCAAATCATACCTCTCTCAATAGCTTGGAGAATAGGCTCTTCTAATTGAAAATTTTAGGATTAATTACACAAAAAATTTAGATTTATTTGAGAGTTTTTAATTTCATCTCAAATTTTAATTTAATGCAATCACATAATCCAAATTTTAAATTTATTCAATTCAAATCATGGTCATGGATTTTATATGGATGTCATGATGGAGTTGTCACATAATGTTATCTTTTGCATCATCCTCTTATACTACATAAGTAGGTCATATGATATTATGTAATAATTTTGTCATAGTAACTAGATAAAATTCATAACTAGATTCAAATTAAACAAAAAAAAAATTATAGGAACATCCTTTATACTTTAGTTCAATTTTATTTACACCAATATATCATAAAAAGTATCAAATTGACCATTCTAATTGTCGATATGTTCTTATATAGTTCAGCCATTTATTTTACCAACAAATGGTGCTAGCTTTCTCTCTCAATGGATAAAAATGCCTCTCACTCCTATGTAGGCTTGGAGGAGGAAGAGGATGAGAAGGAATGTGAGGATGGGAGAAGAGCCATCGGTAAGGAATAAGTTGAAGGACGAGAAGGAAGACAAGAAGAAGAGGGTGGGGAGGAAGAAGAGGGAGAAGAATAGATTACCGATGAAAAAGGATAGAGGTGGAAGGTGTCGGTGTGGAGGGGGATAACTTATGGGCATCTTAGAGGAGGAGGAGGAGAAGAAATGGATGAAGAGAAAGAGAAGGATATGGAAGAAGCTATCATGAAGAAGAAAAAATGGGTAGGGAGGAAAGAGAAGAAGATGGGTTGTTGTGAAAGGGGCAGATGTAGAGGGGGCCATCATAGAGGGGTAGGACTTGAGTGAATTTGGAGGAGGAAGGATGAGGAGAAGAAATGATGAGGAGGAAGGGGAGAAGGGGAAAGGGGCCACTAGCAAGGAATAATTTGGAAGAGGAGGAGGAAAGGAGGAAAACAAGATGGAGTGGAAGAAGAGCGGGAAGGCAAGAAGGGACGGAGGTGGAGGGGGATAGTTTATGGATAACTTGGAGGAGAAGGAGGATGAGGAAGAGAAGTAAATGAGAAAGAAGGAGAGGAGATAGAGGAATTGGTGGAGATGGAGCGAGTCGTCATGGAGGAGGAGAAATGAATGAGGAGGAAAAGGAAGAAAAAGAGGAAGAGGAGGATGGAGGAGGGAGAAAAAGAGATACCGATGATAGAGGAAGAGCTTAATCGAAAAGAAGAGAAAAGAGAGGAGATGGAGTTAAAAGTATTTTTATTATTTTATAAAATTCTATTAATGGAGATAGATGGCTAGACTATATTGAAATATATTGATAACTAAAAGGATCGATTTGACACTTTTAAAGTACGGAGAGTTTAAGTAAAATCGAGCTAAAATTGAGAAGATGTTCCTATAATTTTCTCTTAAATAAATTTAGAAGTTGAGTGTCTCAATTGCACTAAATTAAAATTTAAAAATAAAAATTTATAAATAATTCAAGTTTTTTGCATAATTAATCCTGAAGTCTACCTTAAACCCTTCTCTCAACTCACTAGCTCAAAATAAGCCATTAATGTTTGAACTTAGTTATTGGTTTATATGACCAACATATAGGTTGTTCCACCATATTATTTTATTAATATAAATATTTAGCCTATTTCTCGCATTCTTTTAGAAAAAAAAGGTCTTTTAGATGATTACGGTTCTCTAGAGTGAACAAAGTTTATTTAATGATTAAGATTTCTATAAGAATAAAAATGGGATTAGAGTAGCTGGATCTATTTTTTTTCTTCGAAATGACAAAGAGTTTAATTGATAACGTTATATTGGGGATATTACATAATATTTGCATCTAAGTGAGATGAGCCATTGTGATTTATAAGAGACTACTAAAATGACCATTATAGTGCAAAGCAAATAGTGAGAGTGATGATACAATTATAATCTTAATCATATAGTTGGAGAAGAGTATCTTTTACCCTTTCATAAACAACCTTATCTCAACCACTCATAAAATAATAAGAATCGAACTACATGCTTTATGATAATTAATGATCTAAAATAGAAAGGTCACTATCCAAATTTAAGATCCAAACCACCGAATATGATTTATACTATCTTAAATGCTTGAAGACCAAAATTTACATATTTTAAATAGACGCTGATCTAATTATCAAGTAGTTGTTAAAGTGGATAGTTTTAATAATATGATATTATATTTTACCATGATCTAATTATCAAGATATAGTAAAGTTAAATCCATTTGTATTTTAAGATATGTAGACATGATCTATAAATTGAATTTTCAATTCACATATCTGATTAGTATTTTACTATACTACCATAATTGATAATGATTATTTTTGTAGTAATTGAATGGTAGGTTAGGAACTATTAAAATATACGAATTCAATTTTTTAGCTTTTTTTTTGGTATAAACTACGTTCATAATTCTTCAATTTGGATGGTCCATGAAAAATTTAAAAAATGTAAACTCCTTGTATAAACCAACTTAAACAAAAAATTTTCACATTTTGCTGTCTTGGTATTGTGGACAGAAAATATCAAAATTTAATAATAGCATTATTTAGCGAGAGTTTTTTTTTTTGGTAAAGATATTTAACAAGAGTTAATGCGTACAAATACCGGCGCTAGGTTTGAATTAATATGGTGCAAATAATTTGCCAAAAAATTAATTTAAATTCAATAATAGAATTTCTTAAATAACTCCTCACGAAGCACATATATAACACACGGCAAAGCTTACTCGATACCATCATTCGATAAGGGGTTTACCAGAAAAACACATCAAATCCGGCATTCAAATCAAACAATTCTAGAGCCCCGTACGACATAAATATTACACTTAAGTGATGGGTCCTCGTATAAAAACGAAGTCTACGCCGTCCATCTCGAATCCCTCGTTTTAGATTGCTGGGGAGCGGCAGAAAGCCGCTCCAAAGGCTTGGTGTACTCCCGAGAACCCCGACTCAACTCCGATCAACTTATTGATTCTTGGAAACCCTCGTTCTCTCTCGTACGTGCATATATGGCGGGGAGGAGGAGAGGCCGAATTGGCGGCGGGGTGGAGGTGCTGGACTCGATCTACTCTGTGGTCGCCCTCGTCTTTATCCTCGTCGCCTGCGTCGAGCTCGGCGACGCCGCCACGGCCGTCGATGTCTACCGCCTGATCCAGTACGATATCGCCGGCGTGCCCTACGGATCTCGCCTCGCCGGCCTCAATCACCACGCCGGCGCTTCTTTCTTCGCTCCCGGCGCCGATCTCTCCCGAACCGTCGTCATGATGCCCGTCCGGGAGCTCAACCTCACCTTCCTCCGAGGTAAATCGCGTCCCTCTCATCCTCTCGAAGTTATGCAGAGCAGAAACATGACACTAGCGCTCTGTGCTGGGCTTGAAAAATTTTATCGTTTTCTCGTTTTGTTGCGTTTCGCTCAAGTAATAATTCCTGGTTGAGTGTCACTGTTAAATTAGATAACTCGGATAACATAGCAAAATGGAATCTTTCTTTTATTAGTTACTTTGCCTTTTTTTTTTTTTAACTTGAAGATTGAAGTAATAACTTGGTTGATGTGGCTATTAGGGAACAAAGAAAAGGTGTAAAAAAAAAAAAAAAAAAAGGGAATCTGGTTGGTATCGTAGATAACTTTCTGCATTTTTTTTGCATATCTTTTGCTGGATCTGTCTTCTATTTCTTCTTCTTTATTCTCTCTCTTCTATATTCTCTGTTGTTCCAAGAGGATAATTTACTTGGTTCCACATAATTGTTGGCTCCTGGATCGTGTGGTAGGCTCCTCAAGTTATGATTTTGATTGCTTCAAGTTGGACTTAAACCCAAACGAATCATGACTGAGAAGCTCTTTATGAAGATGATATTGGTTCTACTAAAATTTGTGAGGACCCATGCGGGTGAGTACTTAGACTCATATCAACCATACACTGGGTAGAGTCTGCGAATCTATATAGGACTAAGGAATTCAAATAATACCTTCAAGCTAGTTTTTTTAGGTGAGATCAAAGTTCTAAATCTTGTGGGGCAAACTTATCCTCATTTCTCCATGGAACGGGATGCCTGCCATCCCATCCCGACCGTGGCCCAAGTCATACATCCCAGTAGATATTATCCATCTCTCTTATTTTATTTCTTTCCTTTCCCTCTTTTCTTTCTTTTCTTCCGCCTTTCTTTTTTTTTTTTTTGTTTCCTTTTTCTTTTTTTCTTATCCATTCCTTTCTCTCTTTTTTTCCTTTTTCTTCTTCTTTCTCTTCTGCCTTCTTTTTCTTCTGCCTTCTGTTTGTTCTTTCATTTTTCTTCTCCTTCTTTTCTTTCACTTTTTCTTTTTCATCATCTTTCTTTTTTTTCTTCATTTCTTCTTTCTTCTTCCCTCCTTGTGTGAATAAGTTTTGGAGTTTTGACCCATCTTGATCCCTTTCTTTTAATAGGAATGGGATGGGAATGTTGGGATGCCCTCCATCCACCGAGGCATAAAATCTCGGACGAGGTCCTAGGTTGCTCAAAGTGTTATTAGAGTGGACCCAATTCATGGTGCATGTAGACTAGAGGACATTGCTGCACAGGCTTACTTAGTTGACCATGGTAAATCCTGGTGTTTGTGATTTGATTTAGTACTTGTGATTGGATTTGAATGGATTTAAACCTTTTATCTAATGAAAATGTCAAGGCTCAAATAGGAGGAGTATGTAAGGACCTATGTAGGTAAGTGTTTAATCTCATATTTGCTATGCATTGGATACATTTTGGATATCTATACAGGACCAAGAAACTTAAATAACATCTTCTGGCAAGTCTTTTTTGGGCGAGGCCCTAGGTTATGACAAAACCCATGCTAGATTTCATGACTCTTAAGTACCCACCGGGTTTTTTCATTTAATTAACTTTTTATATACTATGAATGTCGGCTAATTACTAACAAGCAAAAAAGACAATAAAACATAATTCAACAATTCAAATTTTATTTATGAGAATCAATTAATCTTCAAAATCAATTAGCCCTATAGATAAGCATTTTCAAGTTCTCCTTTTGGGTGCACAAAAGCAGGCATTCAACTGACATTATTACTTATCAGTATATCATGCTGATCATATTATGCATGTGCTAGTACAGAATACTTAGAAAAAAAAGGTTAAAGTGGTATTTTGCATAGTATGTAGGCATCTCTAGGTTTTCCTCCCAATTGTACAAGAATTGCATCACGAATTATGTGAGTGATGCATTATCACCTTTTGCTATTTATAGAAGAATATCAAGAATTCTAAGCATGCATGAACTCAGTTTGGGCCTAACATCTATTGACAATAAAATTTTCTTTGTCGGATGCCATGAGTCTCTTTCTGAGTAAATATCTTAATTGACAGTACAACTCGCTGTTCTTAAAATACTGGCATGCCACTCATAAAATCTTTTGAAGGCTCCAGAGGTTCACTACATTTTTTCTTCCCATTTTCGGTTAAGTTTCATAGAGATAGCAAAACATATCCTGTATCCATCCACATATTTGTAGTGTTGGCCTTTATTTTCAAATAATACTTGGCTGAAATTTCTGGGGCAGCCATTGTTTTTATATTGTTGTTCATCTACTTATCCTGGCTGATATGCTAGGTGTTTTGTATTTAAGAGCTTAATTTTTGTGGGATTTCCCACTCTGTTTTGCCAAAAAAAAAGGTGTGCAGCAAAGTTTCATTGTGATATAATAACTAGTTGTGTGTAGATGCTTTCTTTTCTTGTTTAATATATAAAAAGCTTAGGCATTTAGGAGATTGTATTCATCATCTTCTGAATTTCACAATTAATATAATTTCTTCCACTATATCAGCAACAGCTTTTGTGGAGCTAATTTGTTATGAACCAAAATAGGTGGGATAAGTTTTGCCTTTTATGTTCTTTTTGTGCATGTTTATATTGCTAAATTTTGCAACAATATATATTTCAGAGTACATAATTAGTAACCAGCCATTGGGAGGCTTGTTGCTTTTGCTTCCTGAAAAGGTTGGCAACAGGATTGTTGGGAAGATCAAGAGCAAAGATGATGGGCTCATGAGAAACATATTGGTTGAGTTAGAACAATTGCTCATACATGCCAACATACCTGTAAGTGACATTACACTTTATTCAAATCCAATCATGATCACATGGTCACCGCTCAACTATATCATTACTCACTAGACTTGTACTTTTTGCATTTGGGATACTTGGACTTGACGTTGCTCTGGATTGATGCTTGTAGTGTAGCAGATCTAAGTTTTCTAGTTTATGATTGTTGCTTAACTCCTAGCATTGTCTTCCTTTTGAGATCTCTTATTGAAAATTTTCTGAAAATTGTTTCAATCATGCTGAGTGCTTATTGCTTTGATGTCAGTCTTTTTTCCACTTGCCTCTTTTATATTTGCTATATAGTTGTTGAGCTATGAATATAGATATTTTATCGTCTTCATCTAAATCACGATATTCTATGTATTATCTGCTCCTTTGGAGGGAAGCGGAAACATTAAAAATTTCTTTTTGTTTTTTAGAGTGCAATATCCCATTTTTTTTCTCAGATTAAAACTAAGTTTTTGGTGTCTAATAAAAGTTCAGTATGCCTAAATAAATAGATTTTTGCATTGAGGACAACATAATTCTATCCATTGCTAATCTGGGTTCCTGGACCTACTCTTCCAATCACATGTGTATTGTAGAAGTTTGAAGGATGATGTATACTCATTACTCAGTGTTCATTTAGATTTAAGATCTAATTGGAAAACCAGTAGTTTTCCAGTCACATTAACAAGTAGTTGTTAGAGCTCTCGGGGTGGGGGGGGGGGGTGGGAGTAATGTAATTATTTATTTTATATTGAAATTCATACCTTTGAGAGACTTTTTGAAGTATGAGGTAAACATAACAATTTGAAGTCATGCTCTTCAGTTCTGGTTTCTGAATTATGGGATGGGAGATCTTGGTCCATTCTGGAGACTTTTGAGGTTTTCCCTATAAGGAATATGGTAGGTGTTGGAGATAAAAAATTAGGGGTGAGAACTGAGATCTTTCTAAGCCTTTTTGGCATTCCCTTTTTTATCTCAATTTGATCTCCAGAGGATTGTCTGGAAGACTGGAAATTTAAATTTCCTCAGACAGTTGCCTACCTAGTTGCTTCATTGGAACCCCTATTTTCCTACCTAGTTGCTTGATGTAAATTGTAAATTATGTAGATGGTGTAATCTTTAAGAAATGGAAGTAGAAGTTAATGGAACTTTAGAAAATTATTGGATATAAAATTCAACATATCACTTGTTGAGACCTTATTTTAGGATTCTGGTGGGTTGCCATTCATCTTAATACCCTTTGATCAATTATGGTTGTATTTCAATTCTGCCTGGGTTTTGGAGTGATGTTCATTAAAGAAGTTGGGCCCTTGTCCTCTTTGTTCAATCAAATTTCTTTTTGGAGAAGTAGTAGGCTGCAGTTTTTTGTTTTTTATTTTTTATTTTTAAATTCTAGGGTTAAAGGATATAAAGTATCATGATTCATGACTGAACTCAGTTGAACCTTTAATCTTGGATCTGAAGAAACTAACAGTTAACTTGAGAACTGAATAGTTCCTTGAAGTCTTGAACATTTTTATTTTGTTCTAGATACCTTCTTAGTCTCGGTGGACATACACTGCTTTATGACATGCTCTACTCGCACTCTTTTACACTCACATACTTCCTGTAGATTGGGGAAATAATTTTTTTTTCCCTACATATACATTTTTTTCTCACTAAAAGCAACCAAGTGGCCCTCGGGTGTCTTCCTTGCCGCTTCTTGTTTATATCGCAGCATACTGAATTGTTTCATTGTCATGAAACTTGGTACTTGCACTTATGATTTTGCAACAACTGCTTAAGATTTTTCTCTGACATTGACATGCTATGTTATTTATGTTCATGAATGCTTTCCTTTTAACTTAATTTTGTCAATGAGGTGATGTACAATTTAGATGCAAATATTACAGGTTTTGTGAATGTCATGAATATTTCTATTTATGAGCACTAGGGAGTTCTAAAAGAGAATAAACTAGAGTATAAGTGCTAGTTCTCACTTCTCACCATGACTTAGGGTTTAAGGTCCTTTTTATATGCTAGCTTAAGATTGCAGTTTCGTCATTCTAACTTTTAACTCTGTACAGTTCTTTACTTGTAAGACTTCTTTAGATTTAATTTGCTGAGGTCCTAGTTGGGTTTGAGCTGTCCTAATTTATGGATTCCACATGATCTGACAAAGAATAGATCATCAGTTATCAGTTATCACTATTGATTTTAAGAACTCATATGGCCAATAGTCTCTATCCTCTAATACTTATTTACATTTTCTTATGTGTTAGTGCTTTCTTAACTAATTATGTTTATCAATACTTGCAGTATCCAGTTTATTTTGCATTTGAGGATGATAAGATTAATGCTGTATTAGCTGATGTCCGGAGAAATGATGCTACTGGCCAACCTCCCATGGCAACCACTGGCGGGTTAGTTGATCTGCTGATCTGCTAACAGTCATTTAAAATCATCAGAACATCTATTCAACTATAGGAAATTGTCTGATACACCTCCACTTGATACTTTGGTTAGCCAAGACGCACATGTTCTTCAATTTTAAAATTTGAACTGATTTAGAGTTTGCAATGGGTGCTTTTCAGTCAATCTTGTTGCTGGTATTTAGCCTTTAAAATGATAGCTGCTTCATATAGGACATGACTTGTTGCCATGTATCCATCTGAACATGCAATCTACCCTACATGATGTATAATAAAAAAAATGACATCTAGCTCTTGTATTCTGCAATTTTTTGTACTGCTGCATGTCAAATAAAGCATCTTAATTTGCAACCATTTCAGTTAGCTAAGACCTTTACCTAAGTGTGATGAACCGATGCTTGCTTTAAAGTCTAATTATGATGCTATCCACAACAAAATTTTGATGTAAAAGCTGTATTCATGAGCACATAGTCATCTTGCTTGCCAGGCAAAACATCTCCTTTTGGTGATATTTCTTTTCAAGCTCTCCACCCCACAATCTCCTCACTGTTGGACAAAAAAGTCCTATTGTAACCTAAATTTCTATTTACTATTCAATATGAATACCTCTTATCTCGTTCCTAGTTGTCTTCAAAAGAGGCAATTCAGCAAATAGTTTACTGCATAATAATTGCCAGATTTTTTTAAAAACATTCTGCTTAGTAATCAGAATCTGCTACTTGGATTGTTTAACTTTGTAGTATAATAATACTCTTAACTTCATGTATCTGTAAGTCTATAAATCTTTAGTTTTCAATATTCTTCTCCATTATGCTCATTGTAAGAGGGAAACTACCATGAAGAAGAAGAAGAAGAAGAAGAAAGAGAACCACTTGATATTATGTATTCTCTTAGATGCAAGAAGAAACACCAAAAGCAACTTCTTTTTTTTGTGTCTTCCTTGATCCTTTTCCTAAAGAATAATCTCTTTTCTCTCCATTTTTCTCACTCCCCCTTTCTTTTCATTGTGTACATTTTGATTGATTTGAATGATCATCTGCATGAAGTGTCAAATGATATTTGATCTTTTTTCCTTTTTAGCTCCTCTCTCCCTCTCTATCCTACATCTCTTTCATTGTTCTTGAACCACTCACTTTCGAAGTTTCTGAACACAAGGCTGCCCCCCCTCCTCCCCCCCCTCGTTTTCCATTTCTTCTTACTCTGGAATCTTAGTTTTTGATGTTTCTTTTGCATTGCCTAAAAATAAGCTGTAGTGATTAATGGATTCTTCTCTATCATTGTCCTCTTTTCAGTATTTTATGGAGTGAGGGATTTTTCATTTTCTTTCAATTTCCTCATGATGGTTCCCATTTTATTTAATTTTGAAACATCAGTTACACCCCCCAAATATACATATTTATTAAATCACAAGTCAGTATTCTTGATGTCTCAAATGGTTTACGGGTCAAGGCCACCTAGGAACCTTCAAACACTTAGGAAAACTGGGATTATAAATTGTGATCGTTATTATTCCATAACCATAGCCATGTAGCCTTTCCCAACTATTACCAGCTGTTAGGAGTGAGCTGTATTAATGACAACCAGGTCACATTTTAGTGGGTTACTTATAGCCAACAGCCTAAAAAAGCCCTTGCCTACTTCTCACGACAATCAAGTCAGGTTGTGGTGTGTCGAATAGAACAGAGGATGCCCTAATATTCATGCATATGAAATTAGGATACAGTTCTTAGTTATTAACACATTTTTATGACTGACTGTTAACCTGACATCAACCCTTCACTTTTCTCATCTGGGCTTGGGAATGGTCGTGATAGTGTTTGCAATTGGAATTAAGGAAATTAAGGTTGACATTTATAGATGATAAAGGGATGATGTGTATTATAGATGGCAGGGACAAATGGAAAGGCCTTTGTTTTGTGCTGAAGGATCAGAAACCATCAGATATATATCCTTTATAAATTGTGATGGACATTGTAAAAAGTTGATAGAGATTTTCTGTGCAAAAGTTTCTGATCTTGTCAAGAAACAATAATGCAGAAGATTTCATGTGGTTGCCATTAGATTATCTTATTGAATCAGTTTGAAAATTTGATCTGATACCTTTAGGTATCAAAAGGGTAACAGCTCTTGCACAGTTGCTCTGACCATTTATGTCTGACTAGCAAAAATGAGAGGAACAAGGAATTAGGTCTCAAATATGAATGGAATCTTTGGTTTAGTTCTTGCAAGAATGTGTTGCAAAGAAGTGTTTCAAAAGCATCCATGATTAGACTAAAGTATGACTTTTGTTAGGACATACAACACAGGAACTGGTTTCATCTTAAATTGACTGAATTGATCCTATGCTGTAATGTTAATTTCCGTTGTCCTAAGATTAGTTTAAAAATGATTAACACTTTCCAGGAGTCTAATTCTTATGAAATGCAGATTCATCATTTTTCTTTTTTAAGATAAGTTAGTCTTATGTAGTCCTAATGTACTACTACTGGAAAAAGATAAATCAGTTATTCCATGCTTGTAATGGAATATATTAGCCTCGACTAATTCCTTCTTATATTATGCGATTTTGCAGCTACAAGTTGCTTGTCTCAATACCAGAGCCTAAAAGAGTATCATCTCCAACAATAACGAACATTCAGGTTAGTCTCTTCTCTGTTCTTAACATATGAAGAACTACACAGAAAATTGACTGCAAGCTTAATTATTGGACATAACTTATTACATTTATGGTAGCATTGCACTTCCTTTTTGGCACAACCAAATAGGAGAAGTATGTTAGCTACACTGTATAGACAAATGTGTTAACTAAACTAGAGGGTTCACACTCTCTTGTTGGCACAATCCAATACGACGTGTTTTAGCTACACTATACAAACAAATGGGTTAACTACACTAGAGGGATCACACTTGCCAGCAGTATCCAATAGGACAGGTGTGTTAGCTAAAAGTTGATTGCATCATCATCGAAGCCTTGAAAACTTCATCTCTAACAATAACAGACATTCAGGTCCAATCTCTTACAGACAAAACTAGATGTAAGCTTGTTAATTCTGCAAAACTTATTATATTTCTAGAGGGATCACACTTCCATGTTGGCACAATCCAATATTACAAGTGTGTTAGGTATACCATGTCATGAATCTCCTCTTAGTTTAGCTTTATAGGAATGCCAGCAATTCTTATCCTTAGGAGGCAGCTTTTATTCCAAATCTGGCAAATTGTCTGCAAATATTACTCTTTTGGAGATAAGAATGGGAAAACTAGGTGCTGGACCATCACTTTTCACTGTCACTGTGCCTGCAGTTTGTTTGGTGGATGTCCGCTTTGTAATATTTCCTTCCAGAGAATGTCAAGGTTTAGTGCTAGCTTGTAAGGCCTTTCATTTCCCTCGTTTTGGTCTTTATGTGTCACATTCTTACTGGATGATATGGGAACAGATTTAAAAAGCCAAGTGTCTGTAACCATGGAACCGGGGACAATGTGGGTCAATATTTCTTGCTTCATGAGGATGTGTATGTATTTGCAGCATTATATCATTTAATGTCCCTTGATATAGCTATCATGAATTGAAAATTTTGGGTTTTAGGTGCGATGGAGGTGTTCTTTTGCCTCCATTTCCTCCTCCTCCACAACAACCCCCCGCCCCAACCCCCAACATTCAATCTTCTCCCAGACCAGTGCTTTGAGTGTTTTCTTTATGTCAACTTAAGGGGGTCCATTTATGACATTCAGGCATCATGTCCTACTTACTGTGTATGATTAACTTGGTTTATATGACAGGGATGGTTGCCAGGACTGAAAGGAGATGGAGATACCAATCAACTGCCAACAATTGCTGTAGTTGCATCATACGATACTTTTGGTGCTGCTCCAGTATGGGTTATAAATTATTTAATCAGTAATTTTTACAATTTTTTACTATAACACTTTAGGTTTTAAATTCTGTTTATTATTTCAAGGCACTTTCTGTGGGAAGTGATAGTAATGGGAGTGGAGTTGTGGCTCTTTTGGAGATAGCAAGACTGTTCTCACGTCTTTATTCGAATCCAAAGACCCGTGGGAGATATAACCTTCTTTTTGGGTTAACATCTGGTGGACCTTATAACTATGATGGAACTCTGAAGGTAAGTTTTTCCCTTCCTTTCATGGCAGCCTTAAAAATCACTGTATTTATTTGTTTCATTTAATTTGTTGACCTAGCACTTATTGATGATCGCATATTATGATCGTATTTATATTAGTGGCTTAGGAGTTTTGATCAACGATTACGAGAGAGCATTGAGTACGCCATATGCTTAAATAGTATTGGTTCCTGGAAAAATGAGTTGTGGATTCATGTGTCCAAGCCTCCAGAAAATGCCTACATAAAACAAGTTCACGAAGTAAGTCAAGTGCCAGAATGATAAAATTAATTTGATATGTGCGTTAGTGAAAATTATGGAAGCAACACCTCTTTCACATTTAAGAATGGCACTTCTTTCTTTTAACTATGAATTGTTTTGATGGCAGAGTCTGTCAGATGTTGCAAACGAGCTGGGAGTTACAATTGGAATAAAGCACAAGAAGATAAATATCTCAAACCCACGAGTGAGTTAATTTTACTCCTACACACTCTAAATCACTTCAACTGTCTGTTAACTTACATATATTCATCCGAAGAGATTGTCCAAGATATGATTTCTGTATTAACACTGCATGGAGTGTTATACATAAGTTGACGTATTCCTGTGGCATTGTCAAAAACCATAAGCTTTTTGTCTTCAATTAGTTTTGCATATGTGGTGTGGTTGTATTATTGGGAGGATGAAACTTATGGCACTTCCTAGCAGGAAAACTTCCCTTTAGCTCTGTCTTTTGTCCTCTTTCATGTCACATCTTCTCTTGTTAGTGAAGTGAATTAACTGCCTCAGCAAATTGTTCTTATTGCTTAAAAATCACTTCAACTGTCTGTTAACTTACATATATTCATCCGAAGAGATTGTCCAAGATATGATTTCTGTATTAACACTGCATGGAGTGTTATACATAAGTTGACGTATTCCTGTGGCATTGTCAAAAACCATAAGCTTTTTGTCTTCAATTAGTTTTGTATATGTGGTGTGGTTGTATTATTGGGAGGATGAAACTTATGGCACTTCCTAGCAGGAAAACTTCCCTTTAGCTCTGTCTTTTGTCCTCTTTCATGTCACATCTTCTCTTGTTAGTGAAGTGAATTAACTGCCTCAGCAAATTGTTCTTATTGCTTAAAAATCATAAAGTTAGAAAAAATTTTATGAAGGTCTGTAGATGGAGTTGGTTTGCAAATGCCCAACATTAGTGACTAGTAGCTTATCAAGAGAGTGCTTATGCTTAGAAAGAAAAAGCTGCAATCATTTATGTCACAGCAACACACCCTCCACCTGTGCTGATAAAAGCCAGTTAACTGGTCCACCTGATTTGGTGGTTAAAACTGTTGCTTTAGCTGCCTAGCTACAATCACCAGTCTGACATTCATATACCGTATCTGCATCTGCTGTTAGAATAATCTTTCTGGAGTGACTCAAGGTGCAAATCTTGTGTACTGTTTTAGGGACCCAAATTGCACATGTTAAAATTGAATTGTTAAAACATTTCAGCCAAACACCTTGGTCTATGAGTGTGTCACTCACAACATCTGCTAAAAATGCTTCTCTTGTCGGAATTCTTTTGAAAATATCTGGTGTTTACTGCTTGCTGCAGCCCCTATATGCATATTACATGTTAAAATAACTGAACATTTGTTCTATATGAACTTCTTTTTGTTCTCTACAAAGAAACTTACTTGATTTTGCTGTAATTGCAACACTTGCACAAGAGAAGCAGGCCTTGTTTAAATCTTTAATGGACAAATATATGTTCTACTTTAGGTTGCCTGGGAGCATGAGCAATTTTCAAGGCTAAGAATAACTGCTGTTACTCTTTCTGAGCTTTCTGCAGCACCTGAATTACTTGAAAGTACCGGAGGGCTTCATGACACAAGGTAAGACTGCAAAACATTTTCCTTTATTTCATCTCCAGTCTCTCTTAAATGATTCCCTGTTAAGCTTTTGAGTTTTCCTTTAGAGATTCATTGGATGAAGCTGCAGTCTACAGAACCATCAGATTAGTAGCAGAAAGTCTTGCGGTATGATCAGTTACTTTTTCTTAGTCATTGCACGAGCTTTTGGGTTGGTAATATTGCTCAAGTCAAGTGATTTTCCTTTTTCTCCCTCTATTATAACCTGGAGAAGTCACATTTGCACACCAATGTTCAATGCTCAGATCAGCATAATTGACAAGAACTACATTGTACATTTTTTTGACATAGAATTGATCATGACAGGAACATTGGAAGTTAAGCTTTTAGTTCAATGTCATATCCATGTCCATGTGGTGTTTTTAATAATTCAGATTACTGAAGTACTTAAATGAAAGTGATGGATTATCTGTTCCTGTTCTGATCTGCATTAGCTTCTGGATATAGTGGATATGTAAGGTATCTTTTTGAATTTATTTTTATTGAACAAGGTGCAGAGTACTAAGCAATATGATACAACTAGAAGAGAGGATGCAGTTTTCCCCCAAGAAGCTGAAGGGCTAAATAATTGAATAGGAAAAACATGTGATTTCCATTTGTACAATTTTTATCTCAAGACTGAACTGATCAAATCACTCCTCCACTTTGTTATATAGCTCCATATTGCACAACTATGTGCTAAGTCATAAAGCAATATCTGTAATTTAATTTAACACAACAAGATTTCCAATGTGCATAACTACTCATTATGCTGATAATGATATTTTACAACCTTTTCCAATGGAAAATGTGCCTGACATGGTTAGTCTTGAAAGTAAGCCCATTTCTTAGTGTTCAGGTCTTTAGTTTTATTGGATGTGCTATTTTTCCTTTAGTCAACAAAAACATAGCAGATCGTGACACTAACAAGTAACATCAGTACCACTCAATGAATGCCTGAGAATTTTACATTTAGCTCAGAGCTAGCTGCAGAACTTTCTTTAAATTGGTTTGTAATAAGAAGACATCATAAACATTTTTCCAATCATTGTTTCTATATCACCGAAGAACTAAGCTTTCTTAGAGGAGAGAATATAAGGAAAAGAGAGCTTAGTGATTCTCTCAAATTGCTAAGCACTTGTCCTGAGAAAGTTGTTGATTTCTTTGTTTCCAAATCTCTGAACACATAATTCAAGAATGTGACTTCAGAACTCCTTGTCTGCTGTCACATATTAGGGTAATCATCATGCAGTACTTTTTGGGGAGTAATATGCTCCTATTGTGGAAGGCTTACAGTTTGATATTATATTGTGAGTTTCTAGGATTACTAGGGTGGAATCATTTGAGTGAAGCTCAAACTAGAGCTTGAAAACACAAATAAAGTTACATCATAAGTTTTTCTCCCAAACACCAAACAACTGTGTTGTTTGGAATTTGTGAACCTACCACAAAAGTCTATAACTACAAGGTTGCATGAAACAGCTTCAAAGACAATGACAATAATTTAAAGTGCGCAAATAGCAAAAACTTGAATTAAAGGTTTCTTGATTGCAGACTCATAAATTTGCATATTAATAAATATTGCAATTCTAGTTTTTTATGAACTTTAAGGTTTTAACTTGACAATTGAATGATGCTTGAATTCAGAATAAGGCATTTATGTTGGTAAGGTGGTAACAATTGAACTTTCAGCCACTTGCAGAATAATTGGCCCTTGTGGACCTTTTCACATATATTCTACTCCTTGTAGGTCAATATTCTCTTCAGGTGTTCACTTGATAGAGTGTTGGTTTTGCAAAGTGCCCTAGAAGTGATAAACATTTTGTTTGTCATATATAAATCATTCAAGAATATTTCTCCTGCTGTGTTACTTCTAAATTATTTCTCATGTGTGCAAAGAAGCTAAATGACAGGTTTCAAGCTGCTGCTCATATTTAATGAATTATTTCTGGAATCATGTTCTGTCCTTTGTTTTTCTAAACCAGTAATCTGGTACTTTATATCGTCTCTTTAATTATATGGAATATGCAATTTTGGTTTATGCTATATAACTTTATCTAAAAAATAATATTGCTGACCAGAATATTGGCCGAGGTTTCATAGGATGAGAACTCTTTAATCAGTGAATTATGCTGATCAAACCCAATGCAGGCTATCGGCAAGATTTGACACAAGATATCATCTAATTACATCAGGTTGATAGAGAACAATAGTGATTTTATTCATGTCCTGTCAGTGCATTTACTACATTAAGAAAAGGTAAAAGCACCATATGCATTTATATGTGTGTGTCTATGTATGTATCAACCTATGTGCTAGTGATATTTATTTAGGTTTTAAGTACAAGATGATGAATGCACTTCACATGTTAAAGTTGACGGTTCTTTGCATCCACAAGGATGTGTCAACTCAAAATGCTTAAAATGGATATAAGTACATGGAAATAGGTTGATTGCAGTTCTGAAACCTAACTTCTATCATGGGTTTTAGTTTTTAACTTTTTCCTACTTCATGCAGAAGCATATTTATGGACACCAAGGCAGGAACATTCAAATTTTTGCAGATAATAGTAGTTTGGCTATAAACCCTTTTTATATAAGCGCATGGTTGGATCTTTTGTCACGGGCACCTCGAGTGGCACCCTTTCTCTCCAAGACTGACCCAATTATCTCTTCATTGAAAAAGGTTTGACAGATGTTATTATTTTTAATTTCCATCTTATTGTCATTTAATTTTTATTAATAGTCCATGCAACTTGAATCAGCACATCTGTTGAATATCTTGCTCTGCATATTCTATCTATTTCTTTAACATTACCTGTGCTTAGTAGGGAGAAGTGAATGTTAAACTAATTATTCCTAAAGTTCTGTGAGCTTGTAAAATAACCCTGCAGGTACAACTTTAGATGCTCATTCCTGTCAATGCCTCTAATTGGCATTAATTTAGTCTGTGCTCCTTTTTTCCTTTTTCTGATAGCATTTCATGGTAGTGGCTTGCAGACAATTTAGATTAACACTCTGGAAAGTTTGTACATTTCCACATCTCTAGATGAGAGAAACATTCTTTATTTTGTGGAACTATGTACTTCTCATAAGTTCACTGAGAATAAATGGCTGAACTGGTTGACATATGTTTATTGCAACTTAATTTTCTCTGAATATATTGATCAGATAGGAACACCTTTGCTTATGAAAGCCAAAAGCAACTTACTGTACCAGCAGCAGATGCATATAAACATCAATCCTGACACTCATCCTTCTCTGGCGCATCATGATTTTACTTAATTACCTTAATCACATAAGTGTTCCAATATAGATCTCTCTCTCTCTGTGCATCCGCACGCATATGAGAGAGAGAGGCAGCACGTGTGCATGTTAAGTATATAATACAAGAACCAGGTAAAATATTAATTATAACCACATTTTTCATATATTCAAAATGCTTCCATGTTATTCTTTTGTCATGAAAGATGATCATTTCTTTTCAAAGTGTTCTATTCTTTTGTCATGTAATCTGAAAGCTGACTTTATCATGTGGCAGGAATTATCCGATCATACAGTTGAGCTGCATGTACAGCATGAGACCATTGATGGGATGTTCAGTTTTTATGATTCTACAAGGGCAACACTTAACGTATATCAGGTGCTTCTAGTATATCTATGCTGTGCTCTGTTTTCCTGTCCATATCGATGGGCACACGTGTCGCTGTTAACTGCACCTTGAACCAAGTCTCTGCTTTTTTGGAACGTGGCCTTCACCAAAAGCGGTTGGGCCTCATGCCAAGCAGGAAACATTGCCTGGTTCACAGTGTGATGTTTGCCCACATGCGTGTCCATGTTTATCACAGCTCATGTGGGCAATCTCTTGGGAAAAAGGAAAAAAAGGCAAGTTAGTATCTTGCATGTCGTTCAACACTCAGAGGACAAAAAGTTAGGACACAGCAACACTCATACCATTTTAATTTACACTTTATCTGATTATACAAAGCAGAACAGTATCATAGTTTTGAATAGAATAAACCATGCTTGTGTGAGAAATGTACCAAGTCCTCTCTATAACACACTGGTCATTAATGAGCGTATAAGCTGTTTACTTTGTAACTTCCTAATCAATGACTCAACTTTAGCTTATAATTTTGTGAGAAGAAACCTAGAGAACTCCAATGGCTGGGACAGATCCATCCAGCAAGTGTTTCTATTATCCATTAATTTGTTTTCACTCATTGGAGAACCTCATCATTAGAATTTGAATTATAAAATTGCAGGTTGCAAGTGTTGCTTTTGATCTACTTTTACTGCTAGCGCTGGGAGCATATCTGATTCTTCTCTTCAGTTTCCTTGTTCTCACCACACGGGTATGCATGCTTACTTGCCTGACAATGCATAGACACCATGGCACTTCCTTTTAGAAATCCTTTAATAGTGATTTATGGTTTTTCCACAGGGCCTTGATGACCTGATCAATCTGTTCCGGAGGCCTCCATCTAGGAAGGTCAAGGCAGCATGAGCTTTGTAGTCTTCTTAATTTTTTCCACAAGGACAGCAGCCAACATTTAGTGGATTGTAAATTATCTTTAATTGAGACAAATGGTTCAATTTATCATTCCGGAATCTTTTAACTCTAATGAAAAGAAATTTTGGCTACAAGTATCATTGAAAACTCTTGACTCAATCTTCATCAGACAAAATCTTTCAGTTTTACAGTGAAGAATGAATAAATATCATTTATTTCCAGATGGTTCAGGTGGCCCTCTTGCGATAGGAACAGCGTCGTTGAAACGTAGCTTGGTTTTTGCATTGTCTACAAAGACGACCCGCCCGTTTAAAACCTGTTCAAATAATTTACAAATCAATCCATATTCACAACTACCATAAATAAAATGTTTGTTCAGCCCTAGTGATTGCATGTGTCAATGTGTGCCCACCTTGCCATTCATTTCTGTGCGAGCTTTTTGGGCTTCATCCTCTGAGGCAAATGTTACAAACCCAAATCCTTTCGATCTCTCGGAGGCTCTGTCCATGATTATTTTGGCTGCATAGAGTCATGTCAGTAATGAGCCATGGCATGTTTGCTCATGAAGAAAGAACTGATGCACAATCAGATTCTGGGAGAAACAAGAGCACCTTCAATCACTTGGCCATATTGTGAAAAAGCATCAGATAAGGCTTCCTCTGTTGTGTAGAAAGAAAGGCCTGTCAATTACGAAATCCAAAACATAAGATCCATATGGAAGGAGTTAAAAGAGATGCTTTTTATGTCTCAAAACAGCAATTACTGCTCAGTTCACAATGGTACCTTTTGACAAGAATCATCAACAATCTGAATTCTATATAGCTCAAATAAATAAATAACAGGTTGCTAGATATGCTCATACATATGTATTTGTTAGGCATAACATAGCAGCAATGTCATCAATAGCAAGGTTTTAAGATGCCCCACAATTCATCGTTCCTTGAGATATGGACCCTGTCCTAGCTTAAAATCTCCAAGAAACAAGAACGTCCAGAATTGAAATATTTCTGCCACTCCATTGTAGCACAGAGCAGAAGTCAAAATTAGCTAAAGAGTCCTCAACTTTGCACTAGAAGTAGCAAAGACAGCCATGTTTAGGAAGATCCAATAGAAAATTATGATGAAAAGAAATTTTCTAATAGCTTCTTCACTGGACATTATTCAGGGAACTTTGTTTCTTGTAACAAAGCAGAATGCCATGAATAATGTATCCTCGCTTAGTTCCCTTAGATATTCTGGTTCAGGATAACAGAACTGTTTACTTTCAAGCTCTATTCATTATCCAATCCACACATTAGATTTCCTCCCCATATATATTGCGAGATTCTCGTGCAGCCTGCCTTTTGCAGCATAGCCCGAGTATCTTCCACTACATCCCATCTGATTCTGATTTCCACTTGTTCAGTTTGTTATCTAATCCATTATATTTTGTAATCCCTTCCGACCTGTAAAATTTGATGGTGCACTTCCACTGCATGCCATCTGAGTTTATGCTTATCAAAGCAGATAATTGCCAGATCCCTGTTGATTCATCCAAGGGCCCAAAAAAAAAAAAAAAAGAAGACAGTAAGAGTACAGGCATCCGGTACCACTGCTCCTGCCTGGTTATTCTTTACCTTGTGCAAGTGCACCATAAAATTTTATGAAAGGAGGGCACCAGATGAAGCAGGTCACCCAGGCCAGCAGTCATAGAATAACCAAGGAGAGCTATTCTAATGACCTCATCATATAGCCACCAATTTCAGCTGAAATGCTCCACCACACCTTATGTAGCCTCTGCATCTTCATTCAAGAAGGCACATTCTTCTTAACACCTTGCCGTTTCTTGCCCCAATAATGCATTTCAAGCTCCACAGCAAATCATTGCACCTCTGAACACAAACCAGCCAGCAGCACAAATGATAACCCTTACCATCCCTATATCTCTACCAGCTTCAACTGCACTTATTTCGAGCAAGAGCATCTGCAGCCTCAAGAATGAAACTTCCTCTGCCTCACCACATTTACCTGAATAATTCACCAAACTCCACATGGCAGTCCGCCCTCAGAGGTCTTCAGAATAATAGATTTCCCTCTTGAACTAGACAAGAACCAACTCACCTATAATTTTTCAAAATACTTGCAACCAAACTTTCGAAGTGTTCCATTAACCTCTCTCCTGATTACCTTTTCATTTTCCAACTTAAAGGATGTCTGATGATCTCCTAGATGGCTTCAAGAACAGGCAATATCAACAAGTCTATTTCACGACTTCTCATAAACAATTAGCTTCAAGGTTCTAGCATGACATAGACTACCACAGAGAAAGAATTAATGAGGGACCATAGTGCTACAGAAAGTTTCCACCACATAGAAATTCATCTTGGGTACTAAGAAAATGTCTTGCAAAGAATCAATCAATACTACATGGCTGTAAACTAGTTGGTGTTTTACAATGTGCATGAATAAGACAAAATAGAAAATGAAAACTATAGTTGGATTACTATAGGAGGGAGCCATGGATCTGACTAACTGATCACTGAATTTTTTTTAAAAGCAACTATTCATGCTTTGAACTGGCAAAATCATGCGAGGAACAATCTGAAAAAACAAAATTGTGAAGAAGCAGAGCAACCTTGATACATGGAGCACTAAAAATGAAACGAAAAACCCCAGAGTGAACCTGAAGCAGATGGAATGACACTTGTTGATTACAGTTCTTCACGCAATAGTAAAATTGATTTAGGTTCTTTTGAGCAACTGCAATTAGGAGTAGGATGAAATCCATTTAGAAGGCATGCATCAACTTTAAATGAAAATACATGGATCACAAAATACAATTTACATACTTCCTCAAGGAGGAGAATGCTACCGAAATGTGACCAATTCTCCAAGATTTTGTTCGGTCCCACATAGAAAGCTCCAGCAAACTTGTTATTTACTAGAAAATCATGTTTCCAGTTGTTTCTTTGGGGGAAAAACTTGGAACATGGAGAATAACACCTATACTTGTGAGATAACTTGACTTTTCATTTCAAGTACTAGTTTTAAAGAAATAAATTGTTCAGCTTTGCCAGCATGTAGAAGCTCCTTTTGATCCTTGTATCACAAAATTTTGGGCAACCAAAATATATGGAAAACTAAATTACCAAAAGGCTTTTTTTTTTCCTTTTCATTTTCACATATTTCCTTGCTATTAAATGGAACCTATATATATCATGCTAGCTGGATCTGATGATTAATTAAATCTACAAGAAATCATAGCTTCTGTCAGTTTCACAGTACTTCAAAGGCAAGTTCCTAATAGGATTAAAAATGTTAATAGCATATATCACCACTCTAAAATTCAGAGCAGGGATAACTAAAGTCAGTGGCAAACCCATTCCAAAACTATGTTTCTTTCCCTACCCTCGCAATAATTCATTGTGTCACTTTAAATAACAAGCAACAAAAAACTCATCATCTCAACCACAAAATCACATTCCAGCTCCAACTTCCATTGACCCAAATATGGCCATCATAAGAGACACCATCCACCATCAGTGCAAACAAAAGGTTCATCTACATTCCTTAATTGTCAACATATGTATTAACCACTGCTTTTTCAGGGTATCTTCACACAATACCTGAAAACATCAATATAACTAGGTCAGCATTTTTTCCTTCAATCATGTCCCTATTCTGTTTTGGAGGATCATAGTCAGTATTTCAAATAAAATCATATCTGAGCTTGAGACTGTCGAAAGAAGGGGACTTTCCATTCTATTTCCAGATAAATGAAGAATAAAAAAGGTGGAGAATTGTCTCATTAAGTCTCTCTTTGGATGCTCAATCACCCTGTCCATGAAATATCTGTTTGCGCGGGCGAGGGTTGCTAAGAAGAGAGGTAGGAAAAAAAAAAAATTCATCATCCAAATTTTTTTGCCTTCTTGGTATTCATCTGAAAAAAATGGATCTACGCCTCCAAATTCTTCATCCTTATGCCTCATCTCTTCACACATTCCCACTTGCGTATGAGATATTACTCAGATAAACTACTAAAGAAGCCAATTTATAAAATTTATAAAATCACTATATTCCCTTTTTTTTTTTCTTAAACCTGCCTCAACAAACCACTAATGATATCCAGAAAATAAAAATAACTCAAACTTAATTCGAAACTTTTTGAATGAAATCATATACATAAAACCATCAGTTCTCATCGATTTAGAAAAATCAAACCTTAAAGAACCCAATTCAATCGATAAAAAAAAATACAAGCTTTTCTCGTTTTCTTTAGTTCGCAGATATCTTACCTCCGACGAAGAGCTTGGAGGCAATTCCTCTGGAGGACACGAACTGGGAAGGAAGAAGTAGAAGAGCTCTACTGTTAGCGTTATGGTTAGGGTTAAGATTCCCGAAAAGAACGCGACCATTGCTCAAGAGACTCGACGCCCCTCTCAAAGCCGCCATGGCGGAGCTCTCTCCGACTCGCCCTCTGCTGCTCCATCGCTCCGCGAGTCTTCTATAGCAATCTAGGAATCTGGACCGTCCATCCGTTCCATGATCGAACGGTTGAGATTTTAAAGCACCCTCCTTCAAATGGACCGGCGTGGACCGAAGCATCGTGATCGGACCGGTTCGTCCTGGACCAGTCTGATTTCTTTTTTTTCTTTGGGAAAAGCCCTCAAGAACAACTTGTACCATTAGCCATTACAAGAACAGAAATTTTATACTGACCAAAACAAGAGAAATAACAGCTATGGTTGTGACGGATAATAACCAATTTAATGGAAGTATCCCACCAAAGAATTTTCTTGATCCTCTTATCTCCATCCCGAACGTATCATTCTGCAATGATCAACACATGATGATCCTGTAGGCTTAGAATGTGGTTGAAAGTGCTTGGATTTGTTGATGCCTACAGCTACTAACAGTCTGAAGTTCACCAGTCTGCAGGGTTGGTGCCTCGGAACTTTTTTGTTGGTAACAGGCAGAGTTGAGCTAGAGCACTTATTTGAGGGAATTTGCTAAAAGTACATTGGAGGGATCTTTATATTGCCTCCGAAGGATTGAAATCCCGTCAGTTCATGACCGGTCCAGTTCAATAGGAGCTAATACTTGCTGATAATGACCGAGGATTCATACCATCCTCGCATTTAGACATAGCAAATTCTTCTTCTATCCAGAACCGTATGGTACTAGTCAATCATCAATATGATGAGTCTACAAGATCTGAAATCTTGATACATTCGTGTCAGAATCCAGATCGATGAGACTTAATTTAGCTATTATTAAACCGTGACAAATATATTTTGCGTGTCTGATGGAATATTTTCATGCTTCAAATGCATTCAAAAGGATCCCATTCTCTGCGGTGCACCGCATCGTGCGGTGCACCATCCATCGCATGGTGGTGCACGGTGCGGTGCACAGCAAAAGATCCATGCGGAATAATATAATCCACAGAAAAACTGCAACTTGAGGATGGTTTGACGCTGTTTTTGCACAAAAATGATCCTTATTGCTGAGCCTGAAATGTGGTGGTAAATCCCACAAGTCACTTGACAGGGCTAAACAACTCCCAGCCTCACCAACGAATTCGAGCAAAAGCAATCCGTACTAATAAGCTAATATTAGCTTTCTAAAACAAGACGGGTGAGCATTGACGCGCGTCCTTACAATTTCTGGTATGCTCCACAGCAAGATGTTGGAATTACGAAAATACTGAAAATTCACCAACCCCAAATGAACATCTCTAATGTCACTAATGATATCTGGAACGGAAAAAAAAATTGTATAAACAAAAGGCTCCCATGACTACAGCAAAGACTTACAAAAGATATACAGGCGCTCATCCTACAAGCACATGAAACAAAGAAACCACATAAACAAAACCAGCATAACTCCTTGTTCTTTTTCCCTTTTTTTTTTTCTTTTTTTGAGGGAAAAACCAGGAACAACTCTTAAACTCCTCAGTCTTATGAATAATGTGCATTCAGCATCTCTTGGTACACCATATCAATGAATTGGTTGTTCTGTCACAAAATAACATAGGAAGCTTGAGTACATAAAAACTCATCAAGATGATCATGCAGATGGATTAATCCAAGCAGCAATGTGTTAGACAACTGGTTAACTGAATGTTATCACCCAAAAGAGAGAAGAAAAATTAGTCGTTTATAGAATGGAGCACAAGGTGACATTAGAAGCAATAAGGATTATGGAGTGGGAAACATGAAGTGTAAGTAGTCAAATTGGAAGACATGAAAATCTGAGGTAAGTACTTTGTCAAACCAAAACCAAAACCAGAAAAACTGCTCAGATCCTGACATCCAAAGCAAAGCGCCAAAAAAAAAAAAAAGAAGAAGAAAAAAACCTGAGGGAATAAATAAAAGCAGATCCATGAGAAAATATGAACTCCAAAACAGAGCAGCCCCACAATTTCATTGACCTTTTTCTTTGGCCGCCAGGAGATGCCAATTTAAGAACTATAGTTGGATTTGACGATTCAAAGGAATTTCTCCTATATTTGTGCAGTTTCTTTCCTTATCTGTTACTCTCTATTGTTGGCATCACTTTTACTAAAAGCTTATGTTCACATTTCATGTCACGTTATTTTTTTCAAAATATTGTGATGACGGTAGCAAATGACCTTAATTTAATCTGTCAAAGCAATTAACCTTTTTCTGATTATCAGTCTCAGTATACAGAGAATTGGATTCTAGAGTCAGCTTGATGTTTATATGGAAGGCTATTTATCGAGAAAAGGCTCAAAAATTTTATTTGAAGCTGGAAAAAAATATTACTAATTTTCAAAGAACATGTAAGATTTCATTTTTCAATATCACTTCATTCAATCTGATCCTCCTATGACTTCGGAATGAGTATAATAATTTTGTGAACATCCATTGATATAATTGGACAGTTGTTAAGATTCCTAGAATAACGGAAGCAATTTTGTTGCAATTCTTTATTTTGCTTTCCTCCCCCCCACCCTCCCTCCCGGGATTCTAAAGCAGCGAACAGACTTGGGAGTCATGATTCCACATGTTGTATATGCACTAGACGTTTAGCATGCAATACTCAAGGGTGCAAGTTGGTTAGTGTCAGATATGCCAGCAACCAATAAACATGGTATTAGTGATAGCAAAGAGCAAAACGACATACCTGAACAAGCTTCAGCAGTGCATCCCTGACTCTGTCTTTTGTAATAACAGAACCATAGTTTGGAGGAGTAAGAGATGGAGATGGAGTGGGTGGTGGAAATGGTTGAAGCAATGGGGTACCATATGGACGCTGCATGGTCACAGGAGGATGAAGAGGGGGAGAAGCAGGCATAGAAGATGCAACTGGTGGCATCATTAATGAAGAGGATGTGGAAGCAGGAGCAAAAAAAGAAGGTTTAACCAAATTTGTGGCCCGACTAGTGTTACTGCTAGATTCATGAGCATCAAGGAATGGCATGAGAGGGGGAGCTGAAGTTGGCAGAGAAAGGGCAGAATGAAGCGTCGGCACAGTGGTTGGAATAATATTAGGTGCATGGGAAGACAAAGGAATAGCTGCAGAAGATTGATGTGGCTGTCCAATAATTGTGGGCTTTGATACGCTTCCAATATTTGTAGCTGCCTGCAAACCATGGAAATTGCCAGTCAAAATGATGCAAGAACAACTCGAGCAGTAAATGTGTCCCATACTTTTTACTAGTTCGACAACCATCCTATGTTATGTGCAGCAAGTGAATGAATCTTCTGAAAACAAGGGAAGGCAATGAGTCTCCAGAAAACAACTGACTAGTTGAGACAAAAGAGTTCAGGTACTACTTTTCAAGAAAAAAATAATAACATTACATGGTCATGCAAGCACAAAAAATACTTGAAAATTTTGTCCAGATGTTACCAGGACTGTCCAGTCTCAGGAATGTCCAGTCTCAGGAACATATTGCCACGTGAAAAAGCCAATTAGATTTTATAGGACTTTCCCTTTCATGCAATGCAACATAACCAGACAATGTTACACAAGGTTTAGAGCAACAAGTAGGAAACCAATGGCAAGATTCATGTTTACAGGCAACAAAAGAACATACACTGAAGAAGTTGACAAATGAATCATCAGGAACAGTAGCGGCAGCAGATGACGTTGGTGGTGGCTCCAGGGGACCTTCCACAACAGCTGAAGTTGGAACAGCTTCCAGCTCTTCAAACTCACTGCTGCAAATGTGGAAAAGGAGAGTAAAATATTCATGAATCAGGAAAGCCAGATACACATAATGGAAAGTATTGCATAGGATAGGTAGCTAATTTACAAAGACTTATGCATGCAATAAAGCAGTATGCACTTCAGAGAAAAAAAATGCTAGCAGCGTATCAATATACAGTGTAGGATCAGATCTACCAAAAGGAACCACTATTTACCAGACGAGAGTAAACAGGCTAAATGCTAAACATGCGTCAGGTTAACCCTATAATGTTACTGCAATATTGGATGCAAATAAAGATAATCTCAGTACAACGAACAATAAAGAAAGAACTAGAATAGAGTAATAAGAAAAAGACCTCTTTTATTTTAATTGAGTGGCCAAGATAATATCAATAGAATGCAGTATGACAGAACAAAATCAAAGTAGAGTGAGAATACAAATCTTCTTGATCCACAAGCTATCTGGGAACACAGTTCTCCTACACATAGCATTCCCATATAATGAGTCAAGAAATCCCACCACCGTTCGTGGTGTCCCCAAGATCTTAATACATATGCTTAAGCAATAGCACAGAATCACCAGTGCTGGACCCGAGCAATGACACAGAATCCCCAACAAAAAAATTTAGAGTCTTTGTGTATTCACCAGTATGTCTCAATACTGTCTACTGGTCTCAATCAATTGTAACATTTCTTTCAACTTCTCAACAATTATGCTGGCTGGTTTGATCTAGCCCGGAAGAAAAGCCGATGACAAAGGCTAAAAACAATTTTCTTTGCAAACATAAAGTATGCCTTTGTAATAGAAAGCTGCTATAATCATTGCATATGAACTACCCCAAAAAATAAGAAAAAAAAATGCCACTATCACTTTTAAAAACCTCGCATGAAAAAAAAGAGTCATCTTTCATTATAAAGATTTTTTGTTAACAAAACAAACTCCACATTGAGTTGCCAAGAACTGCACAAAATTGACAACCATAGATGATTCTAAGTCCAAGTCCAATCAAATTAAAATTGTTCACTTTTTTTTTAAAAAAAATTGTTGGCAAGTAGTGACAATAAGTTAACACATATAACTAACCAAACAGTTCTGTTTCAATCAAAACAATGGCATATCAAAATATCTCAATTCTTCTTTCAGGAAAGGAATCCTCATAAATTTACCCTAGCTGTTTTCTATTAAAATCAGTTAAAGCAGTGCAAGTTCAACAAGGCCAATCTGATTAACTTTTTTGCACTTCAACAAGGCCAATTCTCCCATCATTTCTTCTACCTAAAAGAATGAATGAAAACCAATCCAAGTCTGATGTAAACCGCAAGTAACTGTATAAATTTATCAGCAATAATAACATACATATGTAGGAAGAAATTGTATCACAACAATGGGCTGAGTATTTCAAGATCTAGAAAAGAATAAAGGCATGTCATCTGAAAAGCTATATATGGATGTAGAATAAAAATACCATGATAGACAGTAAAAAGCATGTAGATTATTTTGTTTTGATCATTAGCTATGAGAACATTTTTTATTTTGGAACAAAAATGGGCTGGCCTGGACCAAAGATATCTAAAATTCAGCAAGGCTGGTCTGACAACTTGACCGAAACAATGTGAATTATGGCTGATGGGCCAGGACATTAGCATCTGCATCAAGCATGCTGAAAAGGTATCGTAGGGCTGACAAGTGTTTAATGCTTATACACAAAGACCAAAAATAAATAGAAGAAAGAGATCTGCCCAAAGATAACATGAATATTTATAAAGTAATTGTTCCAATTCAACATGTTACAATACTAAGATGCAGAGGAAGGAGATAAAAGACAGAGTTAATGCTTGAGTTAAGGAAAGTTGTATACAACCTTTTGCTTGAAGCTTTAGGCTTTGGAGGGACTTTGGAGTATGCATTCAGTATCCTGGTCAACAGTGATCAATTTAATTTAAAAATATCATGTAACATCATACCAAAAACATCAAATCAATTTAAAACATCAAACTAAAGTTAACAAGCTCAGAATAAAGAACAATAAGATCTAGGAGAAGAATTTGATAGCATGGATCATATCATTTATGCATACAAAATATTACATACAAAATGAGAATTTGTCATGTATAACGCTTATAAATATTATTGATAAAATTATGTGCATCAGGTTGTTGAGAGTAAATCCTGGAATTCATAGATATAGCTTCTGCTAGGTCCACATATTGATTGATCCAAGAAATGGACTGACCCATGAAACAGCAATTCCATAAAGATTTAAATAAATTGCTCTTAGGAGAAAAGGGGGTTATAATTGAGCACTTGAATTCCATGTCCCCATCTGGCCAACCTTAATTATACAGAGCATTTCGATTTTGGTGGGTTGGATGTGAGGGCTGCGCACACATATAAGAAAATTGAACTCATTAATAAGAAGATTAGTAAATGGTTATGAAGTTCTGTGTGATATCACAAGCTACCTAGTTTAAGCAAAGGTGCTAATAAAGCTTTAAAATAGACTTTTTCAAAACATGAAATGTTAAGGTATAAGGAAGGTTTTAACCATTTAAAATGTGGGATCCACAGACTACAAGGTGGCTCTACAGCGAAATAAAGAAAGCGGTCATATTGAGCACATCTGTGGAAGCGTGTGGGTTGCACCTATGAGTGGTAAAGGGGCAAAGAAGCATTTAAGATGTACACCTTGATTGCAAGGAAAGACGGAGGAAGAGAAACATATTTGAGTAGAGAAGAAAGAAGACATGGCCCTTTACCGAAGGAATAAACAGTGTATACCATAAAACTGACCCCAGTATGGACAGGCTTGTTGGTCATGGTTACAGTATTCTAAATACCATTATAGGCGAAAATAGAAACATAACTAAGTCAACAGAGAGATGCTTTATCTTTCAACCCTATCTATTTAGTAATGTAGGTAACACTTATAACCTATTTCTATAAAATTAAAACTGGAAACTGATTGGTATACTCGTAACATTTCTTAAAGTTGGTCAGAATGCAAAGAAAAGGAAACTTAACAACCCTTAATACCTGCCAAAAAGATTTGCAATAGCTTCACAGTCATGTGCATTGTAAAACCATATACCATTAACTTCCTGGGCTGCATTCCTGTACAACAAATATGGAACTTGGACTTCATATTCAAAATCTCCCAAGAGATCCTCCACCAGATTATCTGTTCAAAGAATAACAGCCTGTCTTAAATACATGCGAGCAGGCATAACTAAGAAGAATTTTTGAAGTGGAAATATAAGGGAGTAATAATTAAAGAAATGAATTTACTAAACCAATCACTAATCTAATTAGAAGAGCTCATACCAAAATGAAAGATACAATGGGGCATAGGCTCTCTTACTTTCCAAAAGAAAATAAGAGTGACTCGACAACTGCTAACAACTTGCAAAGCCACCAAGGAAAAGTAGATGATATTATTGGTATTATGTAACAGCTAAAAGCATTTGTACCAAGGTTTGCCATACCATACCAAAGCAGATGGTACGGAGCGCATCATACCATATCGGTTCATTATCGGCCCTATACGGAAAAAATAACAAGGTGGCACCAGTACAGAGCCCGATACCGGGATGGCATGCGATGATTCCTTCTATGATATCTCTTATAGTTTTTTAGAAGTTAAGCCAGTAATAATGCAAGCTGGTATGGCTGTATAAGTTTCCAATTATCATCCCTGAAATATCTGTCGGCTGTTTTAACTTCCGATGTAGCGATTACTGGACATAGATCTCTGTTGAAAAATAATGCATGAAATTCCAATTAAATCAAATCTTTAATATATTATACTTGGTGCAATTAAGGTCTTGTTCTATGGCAGTTTTTTTCACTCTTTGCTAAACAATGTCAATAATTAATGCAAAAATAGCTTAGTACAATGCAGCAAACCTTCCTATGACCCATGATGTAAATCTCATGTCCGGAAAAGCATTGGTCATCCAAAATGATGATGTCACACCTATAATCAGATAATAAGACACAAGGTCCTAGGAGTGGACAAGTAGTGGAAGCTAAGTAACCAAAGTCTGCATCTATAACCAGATAATAAGACATAAGGTCCTAGGAGGGGACAATTAGTGGAAACTAAGTAACTAAAGTCTGGTATAGGAGTGGAAGCCAGTATGGTTATGAGAACAGGTAGGTGTGCTTAGGACGGAGGTCAAGGTTTAAGTTTCTAAACAGGTTCCAAAGCAAGTACATTATTGGAAATAAATGATAAGGACATTCACTTATCACACAATCAATACTGCAATTTTTGATAATATTGGAACAAAACCATTTGCAAGTGCGACGCACCTAGTACAAATAGTATATTAACAATTCACCCCACTATGAAGAGATCAAGCTGGTGATTATGGTGCATGGTAGGACAGCCAACAAGTAAACCAAGCCATAGTCCTCAACCATAATAAACCAACTATAGAATAATATTTAAAACAAGAAGGTTCCAGAAAAGAGTTGAGTAGGGTTTATGGGACTAACCAGCAATCAACCCAATAGGACCCAATCCTTAGCTTATGTTGGTTGGCGAGAAGAGGGAAATATACCAAGTAGTAGGGACAAATTTAATCACATTATATTTCAAGTATCTGGACGCAGAAAAGACCAAATTAAAAATTTTGACGAACAAAGTTCCTGGAAACCAGGTTATCATTTTAGATATGATTTGACCTACAGCAAAAAGGACAGAGATGCAGGCTGCTCGAACTGATTTTCAGTGGAAAAAAAGGAATTAAAAACAGAATTACTATCAAGATCTACTTGAGGTGTGATTAATTCTATTGAACCCCTGTTTTGACATATTTAGCTCTCCTGTATTATGTCATTCGCTACATCATAATGAAGCACTATACAGTAAAAAATGCTCAATCATACATTAACACAAATTTTTATGTGTGCAAGGGAGAGGTCTAATTCTGTACCTGTATTGCGTCGGTTCATGACAATGAACTGAAATCTGGGTTGTGTATTTCTGCAATAAAGCAATTATTACAGCATCATAAATCTGGCGAACACGACAAAGCAAATGATGACATGGAGTTTCCAAATAAAATTGTGGAATGCATAGCTAAAGATCTCCTAAAATGCGGCGCCCAAACTGGCAATGACATCACATCGGACGTAAAAACCACATAATAGATCCGAAACGGATGAAACCAACGAAACAGTTGTAACAGAACAAATAGAGAGGCAAAACAAAGAATGTCAGGCAAAATCACACATATCACCGATCTAAAAGGATTAAAATCAGAACCGAATTATCAAATTCCTCCTTTTAACCAAGCAATGGCGGAGTATCTACCGAAGAAATAGTAGATTAATATTGGAAGGAAGGAAGCAAGCAATCGCAACTGGGAGAGAGAGATCCTAATGATCACCTCTTGACGACAAAGAGAGATCCTTCGACATCCTTGCGGCTCTGCGAGAGAAGCGGAGAAGGAAACCCTATCAGAGGAGGGGAACGAAGGAAGAAGGATGGAAGGGCCCAAACGGATTAAAAATTCACATATAGACAGATGGATCCATACCCATTGATTGAGCTCGATGTTGAATTCGTAGAAGGTGACATGAGCGGCGGTCATGAGGATCTCTTCGACGAAGGGATCGATCCGTTGGAGGACGGTCAGGTTGAGAACTTTGGTGCTCTGCTGATCTAAATTGGGCATCAGCTTCCCGCTCTGCGACATCTCCTTTTCAAGAAGAGAAGGATTTACGAGAGGGGTTTTCGCAAAGAATTCTGGGGGAGCTTGGAGTTCTCGCCGTCAAGTTAGATAAAAGAGAGAGGGGAAGGAAAAGAAGAGAGATGATTCCAAGCTTCCACCGACCGGCACCTACGCCAACACCAACACCAACACGCCCTTCCCGGTCTTCACGTGACATCACGCGCCTCAGCCACTTTACGAGTGTCCACTTCTTGCAAACTACCGCGATTTTGAACCCACCTGGCATGGCTGGCTAGCCAGCATGGATAACAAGTCTCTTCCCATATCCCCACGGTTCTCTCATTGGGATCACCGTATCAAAAGATTTTGTATAGTTATCTTTGACTAGCGAGAGCTTTTTTCCTTTTTTTTTTTTTTTTTTTTATGGTTTCATTTTGCATTGCAGCCGTCTTTACATGAGCTCATATCTTTACATAGTCAAGGTGGCAGTATCTCAGCCACAATAATGCCTACATTTGAGAGTGACATCATGAACAGAGCATTTTGTGACATTCCCATCGGAGTGGGAGGAACTTTGCTATAAGTCTGCAATCAAATATACAAAAAAAAATAAAGTTATTCGTGCATTAGAATTATTTGATCTGCTGTGGTGTAGAAAAGGCTTCTTTAGTCTCACATCGGATAGAGTCAAATATGACTTATATAAATTAAAATTTTTTCTCCTATGTAAGATATTTTTTAAATGGTAAAATCGTGAGGTTCTAAATGATCAAAGCCCACTGAAGTCCAAAAATGATTATGAACCAAAGCGGATAATACCTCACGGATACGGAGATCCGATCTCTCAGCCAAAGCAAACAATATCTCACTAATGCGAAGATTCGACCTCTTTTGATTGAGAGATTGTCTGTGGGAATCGAGGTTGTATTGTGATGTAGAGAGAGCTTCTTTAATCATCCATCGATTAGAATCAAGAGATAGTATGGCTTATATAGATTAGAATCTTTTCTCTCATGTGAAGTATTTTTTAAAAGATAAAATCGTGAGACTCTAAATGACCAAGACCTACTGAAGCTCAAAGATAGTCACAAACCAAAACAGACAATATCTCACGTATGCGAAGATCCGATCTCTTGATCCATAACCAGAACATGATCTATTAGGGCCTCTTCATTGAACTCAACCAAACTGACACTCTCTACCAGAGGCCCTTCTAATTTCCCATAAGCTGCAAGGAATTAGAAAAGATAATAAGAACTTGAGAAGCAAATGCTTAAAGGGCAATCAGAACAATTAATCAACAACGTTTCTAAAAACATGCAAAAGACATCAACATATCCAAAGGAGAGATTTTTATCCATCCTGGTAACTGGGCCTGACATCACATGGCCATGCGAAGAACCGTCTGAGGAGAATGGTTACCCTCTTATACAGTGATTTAGGGGACCATCTGAACAGCATCCCAACGTCCTCGTGATCCAGAAAGCAAGATAGCTGAGCTGCTCGGGTGCTCTAACTTTAGCTGCTACCGAGAACAACTTTGAGAACTGATCCAACACAACAACAGAGCTTTGCTCGCACACCAGAAAGTTTTACCCGATCAACAGAAGATTTGTTCACAGAACCACGATGAGGCTTGCAATAAGGACCAACCGACTTCACTCTGCACTATTTTTGCCCCCCTAGAAGATCTTTCCGAGACCCAACTCGTTCTTTAGCTAGCTTTGTTTTATAGAAAAGACAAATCAAAGCCAAGGCTGAAACTCAAATTCTCAAACCATTTAAGTTGCACGCTGATCCCTCTATTTGTGGATACATTATGATCTTCATTTAAAACCAGACAGAGAAACATCATAAGCATGCGTCGAGGTCAGCATTTATTGGACTTGTTCTGTTTACTGAAACATTATCATTATCGAAGGCAATTCTTTTTTCACTTCCACCTTCTAGTGTTGCCTGGGATGACCCCGTCCCTGTTGCTGCTCAACCAAATGCATGTTAGTTCAACCATCACAAAGAGATCGACAAATGTAGCATCTGAAAACAATTGCAAATCTCAGTAAAAGAGGTGGCTCAAAAAGAACATACTTGCTCCAGAAGATGATGGTTCCGCTCCTGATGTAGAAGATTCTCTGTACGCAAGTTGCTGTTTCATCCTCTCCTCAGCTAGATATTCAGCCCGTGAAGCTTCCATGATCAGAGTAAAAACGACCCTCAGCTAGAAGTGCCTGCCATTAGGTTATTATGAAGGAATTTGTCAGGCTATCAATGCTGGTATAAAATATATAGTGTTGCAGCTCAACAAAACAAACATGTCACGTCAAAATGCTAAAACTTTCTGAAGACAAGATTTTGCAAATTAAGGATAATATATGTCCCTTGTCAATTACTTTGATCATCATATTGACCAAGGACATGGAAATTTTGACTCAAAAGAGGATGAATGAGTTGCAACACATATGCGAATTAAGCTACATGTACCTTGCAGATGAGCAAAACAACCAAAATTTTCAGCCATCCAAATAGCATTGCTGTAACTACAATAAGGAGGGATAAACATAATAAATTTGATCAAACATCCAAGAGATTGATCTTCCAAGCTAAACTGCCATTATGATATGTTAAATACACATCATACTTTGCCTCAGCACACCAGAAGAGAAGCTCATAGCTTGCATCTTATTCTGCATATATTGAGAATAAGATGGTGGAGAACACAACAAATATAAATATGGCACAATAATGGAAAGAGTGCTAGACTCCAAGAAAAGGGTGTAGACCTCCAATAGCTTTTGTGTGGAAGGCCTTCTTCACATCGATTAAATTGTAAAAACCACTATAAGGACAATCAAAGAACAGAAGTAATACCTTCATTATAGAGATGCATATCTCATTTTAACTAAAAATCTACATGAGCTTTATAGTTTGACATGGAGCAGTCAGAGCAAGTATCAACATGGTTAACTCACAGTCTAAAATATGTGTTTGTGGACTACGTAAATGGATTATTAACTTACATAACATTGGGGTCACCATGGGCATGACTGGCTACATATAGGGCCTAATCAGTTTGCTCAGTTCAGGTTCACATTCACAATTTGTGATTCAGTTTTCCTTAGTTAATTGGTTTGTAGAGCAGGATGACAAAATTCATTTTTACAGTTTAAATAATTTATATCAAACTCTTATCTTGATTTATGAAATTTTGTTGATAAATTAGCTTGCATTTGTCTAAGATAAATGATTTAAATGATAATATAGAAGTTTAGGAGAGTTAGAAGGAGCTAAACAAGGAGAGTTGCTGCATCTAGGAATTAATTAAATAAACACCTACATAATATTTCTAATGCAATCATCTTTTTAATTGCACCAAACCATACTATGAACCATTTTAATTGGTACCAATCTGCAATTTGCTTCTGCTTTAATTAATTAGGTAATTATGGTCTAACCATTTGCCATTTCCACCAGCTCCAAGCATATGGTCTAGAGTAGTTGTAAATGTTTATATCACTAACAGAACATTCAAAGGGATTTAAAAGAAGGATTTTTAATCAGAAACAGTATCATATCTTATAACCTTACACCAATAGGCTGACTTTTTTTCTTTAAAAAAACCAAAAATCCAAATCTACAAATATTCAAAACTAATGATGTAAGACAATGGCTAGCTAATCATTAAGTCAGCAGCTGCATGTAAAATGATTTCTACATGTGAAAAATTACAAGTCATCCCGCATTATTTATAGGGAAAGATCATGCAATCACTGCAGAAGGTAATCTAAAAGCTATCCCTAGATGCAGATAGAGAAACTCAGTGAACAGCCGAAGGCAAGACAAGCTCAAAGCAAATAATATGTATTTAGATCAGAAAAAATTAGAAGCTTTATCTAAAAACTGATTTACTGTATATTCATTCTGAATAATACAGAGTAGTCAAACATGTCCTCCTAAAGAAACACCCAACACAACACAGAACGAACAACAAAGCAAACTTAGAGATACATTACTTACATTATCAAGCTGCTGGTCTTGCTGGGCTTTGATGGCAGCTTTCACCTGGTCCTTATCAATGTTTGCCTACAGAAGAGAAAAAGAGGTCAATCAGGTAAAAGAAGCAATAGAACTTGTAATTAATAAAAATCAGATAGAACAAGGAAAAAAGCAGACCAGCTAACTGGTTGAAAGATATCAAGTGCAAACATTTATAACCAACCATGTTAAAATCTGTCCAACCATTCCCCATTAATTTATATTATCCATGTCAAAGAAAATGGAAAAAATGCTGGGCTTAAGATAAGACACACAATAATATGAGTCAGCGAAGACCTATCCTCCTACAAGAGACCATTTTGGAAGAACTCACCCCACGAAGACAGCTAAATCCAAGGCCTGCACCAACTGTTAATCGGCGAGGGTCAACAAGTGAATTGTAATGATTGCCATGATGGTAACTTAACAGAATGGGAGGCATATATGTGTTATAGCTTCCTTGAAAAATGTTAATAGGCTCTGGATATAAAAGCACAACACTTAGAAGGCAATTGTAAACAATATTACAGTAGAATGGGCAACAAAAATGATAATCCATGAACAAAATCATACCTGTGCTATAGGAATAGACATGAATGGGACGATCATACATCTCAGCAAAAGCCTGAATCTCCACATTATTTCCATAGACCTATTAAAAGCTAGTCAATCAATGAATTTCCCAGCCAAACAAACAGTAAATAATTCAAAGTTCAAACATCATTTTCTATGGATATAAATGTTTCCATGGATAAGACCCTATAATACACTGATAAAAGTGTGAAGAATTGATTCCAAATATGCTTTTGCATTTATGAATAAGACTGACAATATCACGAAGATAATGTTTTTTAACCAGATTCAATTCTTTTATTTTGCAGGAACTCATGACCAGCTCATAGTAGGATAAACTAAAGTGCAGAAAGCCTAAAGCAAGACTTTCAAAGCTAAGAATTTCAGGGGTAGCATACCTTGACATGCACAAGAGAGCATCATAGCAATGTTGCATCACCAAGACGAATGAAGATAATAATACTTAATTCTACTCAAAGTTCTAGAGATAAAATGTCACAAGGGGCTAGGCTGATGCATAAAATTTTGATGATAACTGAACTGAAGCATACTGAATCTCAGACATGCAGTCACATAGCTCTCAGGTATCATGTTGCTGTTGATAACTAATGAGAGCATTCGAAACTTCAGGTCACTTGCGCAACCCATTTCTGCTGCAACTAGTTAAAAGTTAAAATACAGAGGAGCCGCATCTAGAGACCATGTGAAAAGCTTGCTTTCTCAACCTCCCCCTATTATCCTTTCTTTCCTTTTCCTCCACTCAAAAGATTATTCAAGATATCAACCCATCTATTGGTAGTGCATTCGAAATGTTGCTTTCATGCTTAGCCGCAAGGAGAGAATTATATTGATCCTCCTAGGTTGCTCACTCTAGGCAACCGACAAGGTATAAAAACTGAAGAAAGCCATATATGAGTACAACCTCCGTACCATTCAGCTTTCTTGTGATTATTAGATGTTCATTTCATAAGACTGTCGGCATCATTATTTTGTTGACTTAAACATATGATATTGTAGACAAAAAGAGTGATCATCATCACAAATCTAAAATGTTTTAGAAATGGCCAACCAGAGTAGTTCCTGGACGCTTAAGTCATTCCTTCAATGATGGCTTAAGCTAGTCGCAGGGAATACATGTATTAAATGAACACACTGATTGAAAATTATCATATAAATGGTTCTTTGAGGATCAAGCAGGGTATAGGAATTCATTTATCTAAACATCTTCAGGCAATTTGTGTTATTTGCAGTCAGAGTGGCGGGCCCGTTTTATGCCTGCTCCTAGCAATTCATATATAAGAACATCGTGTATTTGACTTTAAGTTAAAGGTGCACCTAAGTGTCAGGCATCAAATGTTACTGGAGAATGTGAAGGCTAAGACCAATTAACAATCAATAGTAAAGAAAGCACGATCTACAAAATGCATCATCTGTACGATCTCGCCGAGCTAGTGATAATTTGGAGGAAAAAAAAAACTCGCCAAAACCTGACCTTGACACAAATGAACCAATGTTCCCAAAAAAAAAAAAGATTAAATAATAAATATATAGGATTAAATCAAAATCTTAACATATAAGACCTGGAGAAGATCAAAATAATAAATACAAGAAACATTGATTTTATAGTATATATAAATATTTCTACAAAAGTCATGAGATTTATTCATTTCCGCATGTTAGTGATTATCAATCACCAACAAATACTGATAAAGCTACCAAAAGAAGCAAATTTTGATAATTATTGACATTCATACAAAACTAGTTTTGTTGCCATTAATGACAATCAACCAGGAGTGTTGTAAGTAGTGAAAGATGTGGACTTCAAAATTCAAATAGAAATTTTCAAAAACAATCACATAACAAAATGCAATCATAAGAACTAACCAGATCTGGCAAGGATCTAGTAACAATGGAATGTACAGGCAAGTATAATTTAAAAAGATTGAATTAAAATTACTAATTCCAGATCATTATAGACTTAAATAGAATAAATGATAAACAAAGCACTCTTAATTCTTCAGTATGAACAATCAAATTAAACCTTGAGCCAATCATCAAAACTGGCTTATTTAAAAAAAAAAAAAAAGAAGAAAGAAAGAAAAGAAAAGGAAAGAAACAAATGGATGAAACAGTAAGTTAATGTGGCCACAACCATTTTATAACCAAAGGCCAAATTTAAAGAAGTGTTCCATAAGGATACACAAGCTCACCATCGAAATTAACCTAAATGAAATGCAAAAGCCACAAGATTATATGCTCAGGATACATTTGCAAATCCAGATTACTTGTACTCGGTTTTGATATTTAAGTATCAGCTTTTTTTTTTTTGGTTGAAACTATGAATAGAAGATGAAAAACTCCTTAACCGAGAATCCATAACAGGAAATATTTATGCCTGCTCCTATGAGCTAGGATTTTCATGAGTAAAATTTAAGAAAGACATAAGAACCACTGCAAGTAAAGTCTTTGTTATTTCCACATATGAAACTATAACTGCAAGGTGGAGAAAAAGCAAGGTATCTCACCATTGCTTTATCAGATGAAAGGTGATCAAGAATCAACATGCGACTCCATGTAGCACCACGTACATACTGTTGCATGACAACTACATGACAGGGGGGATGCATATTGATATTAGTTTGCAAATCTGTATGGATACATGTTGGCCCTTCATGACCCATCCCATAGTACTGCAGCCTTTCATCTTTATGCAAATCAATACAGGTTGATACATGGTTGGATTGCTCAAATACAAAACCAAATCTATGTAGATTGATTACATTTGGATAGGCTGGTTCCTTTTTTTCTGTTTTCTTTATCCTCTCTTGGTCCTTCCCTGCCTCTTTTAAGTTTCATTTCCTTATTTTCATTAGTTTAATGTCATAAATTCAAAGTACTTAGTGCTTAGACTTGTCATATATGGCATCCCAATGTCAATGACTTGTTCACCATTAATCAGCACCCATCTTTGGTATAAATCAAAAGTAATTAGTTGCGTCATAAGAAATGTTTAGGTACTCAAGATACCTATATTGCACTAGACAATAAATAAGAGTAAATGAAAGATGCAAAACCTTAAAAAACTTGGAAAAAACCTAATGTATCTTATTATGCCATAACTATATATCTAAGTGCACTACTTTCCATACTGTGGTGTGCCAACTGTCAGAACAGCAGAGCACTCTGCACATACCATGCATTATTTGATCATCACAAGGAGAAAATACAATACTTCAATCCTCGGAAGACCGACAGTCTAAACTTCCATTAAGAACAGAGAATCCAACATTTGTTGAAGTTCCCAAGTCTGTCCACCAGTCCTGTTCTATCTCATGTCATTGTCATCGTCACCCAAACCCACCACACAAGCTGGACATGTAACAGCTGCATATCGCACAGGGCATGGCCCATGAAATATGCAGGACCTCAAAAGCCACACAAAAACTTATAAAATTGGAGACAACATAAGCATTATTTTAAACATTAGAATAAATTTAGAAATTTCAAGTCTTCAAACATAATTTTTATATTCTGACCGAAAATTTTATAATAACAACCTCCATTATCAACATTTGTATCCAAAATTACAAAACAAAGTTTGCTGTTTCAATACCAGACCCCATACTAATACCACATCCTATTACAATGTTAGTATGTCGTACGGTATAGTAAGGTTTGGCATATGATACAGTACCACATACTAATGCGGCACTGTACCATGAACTAGCACAGCATGGTACCACATACTAATATTGTACTATGTGCTCGGTATGGTGCGGCACAGGCCGATATTATAATTGAGATAAATTTTAGCTTGATTTTTATAATAATTTATGATACTACCATGATTTATGGTAGAGTAGGAAAAATCCTAGGGCTGGAGTTGGTTTTAGAAATCAAGAAATGGAGTTAAGGACTTTTGATGCTAAGACATAATTGATCAATTAGATAGCTAATTAGGGCAATTGTCTTGTATTGGTTATAGGCAATAGATGTCGATCCCTTACTTTTATGAAAATGATTAAGTTTGTATAATTTGATAAATACTAATGTTAATTTAATTTATTATATTTTGGTGATTTGGTTGCATAGCTAGATTTGGATTTGTTACATAATGGAGGTAAGTCCCACATGCTCCCTTCATATTAGAGATCTTTGTTTTGAATACACATACCTTCGTTGTAAAGAACACGGCTGATTATTTTCACTAGGTATAAGTGTTTCAATGAATGGTTTCCATTTTGAAATTATTTTGATGGATAAAAACTTTCAACTTGGAATTTTCTTTAAAAATTATGAATTAAACCTTGAGATACATGAAAATCAAATTTGAATCGCTTAAAATGTGAAGCAACGCGCTTGCATTAATTTTGAGCTTTGAACTAGCCATGTATTATTGATGCCTTGTCATAAACTGGAAACATGGCCTTGTTGCTGCCCTGTCGTAGGATATGACAACATGGACCAGAAATATCAATGGACTGGAAAGATGGCAATATCATGGATTGGAAATATGACAACATCAATGCCTAGTCACAGGATGGAAACATGACCATGGCTTGGTCTAAAGAGGAGGATAGCTTTTGATCTTTTGTTGTAGACTGAGTTATTTTATTGATGGGAAATTATGATAAGGTATTTTGAAATAATAGATATTTTATTGATGGGAAATTATGACAAGGTATTTTGAAATAATAGATATCCCTTATAACTGAAATTATGAATTTTGCTCGAAAATTGTACAAGGATAATTATGGTTGTATTTGATTGTTGATGAATTTTTAATGATTATGCCAATATTTTATCACAATGTATGCCTAATTATGGTTTACATTCATATTATCTACCATATGTATATAATGTGTTCGTGAGTGATGGGATGCTTACCAAGCATTCAAGCTCAGACTCTCCCTTAATGATTCTCAAAGAAGCATAATACATAGAGTTGCTTAGGATTGCATTGTAGGAGATATGAAGAGATAAGGACACTCGAGTTCTAGTTGAATTTTTAGATTTTATTTATTATTCTAGATATTTTGGAACTTGGATGATTCAATTTAATAGTTTGATATTTTTTAGACACAAATGTTGACAATGAAGGTTGTTACTTTAAAATTGATGACCAGAATATTAAAATTTTGTTTGACTTGATATTCTTAAATTTATTATAATGTTCCAGATAGAGATTATGTTGTCTCCAATTTTATAAGCTTTTTGTATGTAAGGTGGGCCTCACATATTTCATAAGACCACACCCTATGCGATATGCTGCCACGTCAGGTGTAAGGCTTATGTGGCAAGTTTGCAGTAATGATTGTCATCGCCTCCTTATTGATGCATGGATAGCAAAAATGGCATGAAGAACAGATTGGATCACACATCCATATGTGCAGAGGCAATAAAATAGCATTTTCAAAACTAGAATGCAACCATGAACTATGATAAACTATGATCAAGATTTATTGATTTCAAACCCTCAAATCCCAAGAATCCAGTCGACGAACAAGCAAAGAAATGAATCCGAACGAGGACTTGACGATGGTTACCTTGGGGTGATTCCGCGGTGGCATCGAGATCTTCTTCCACTAGAAGCGATCGAAGAATTCATGCTTGCTGGGAATCGATTCTCAGTGTTTGTGGAGAAATGGGAAGGTGTTCGAACTCTTTCTTCTCTCAAGAGAAAGAAGGAGAGAAGGCTGGAAGAAGAGTGAGAATAGGAGGTGGGAGAGAAGGAAAGAAAAAGGAGACGCTCGAAAAAGAGAATGAGAGGAAGAAAACGACTCTGGGTGTATGAGGGGCTGCTTCCATTTTTATATCCGTAGGTAGTGGTCACACCGCCTACCAAGACTTTCTCGCTAACACAGAGATGATTAAATTATATTATATAGAAGACGGACTTAAATTTTATCAAAAATCTTATCCATTACAGCATAACTCATCAAAGCTATTATTGATTTATTTTTTATTTCATATATGATTTAAATTATTGTTGAAGTGACAAAAAAATTATTTTTTTTGAGTCATGACAATTCTTTTAAAATATAAATTTTAAAATTTAATTTTTAAAAATATTTTAGAATGTAAATGGTGCAAATGCCAAATAATGGTTCTTAGTTGTTTTATGATCAATGGCATAATTACTATGTAATATAATAGAGAAGATTTAAGGCTGTAATTTAAAATAACTTAGTATAATATATTTTTTATTACTTTATTGGTAATCATGGTCAATAATAAATAAGTGTTATATGCTTGCTGGATAATTTTTATTAATTATATAATTTTAAATAAAAAAATATTTTATTTAAAAAATTATAGATAATTTAATTCTGGCTGTTGTTGTAACAGAATAATGCCTGAACAAGCGCTTTATTAAATTTTCCGCAACTTAAACGTGAAGCAACAGGGACCGTTATAACGGCCGTTATTTTAAACCACGACGCCTGCCGAAAGATGGACGGGGTGCACCGACACGTGGCGGCCAGTGGGGGCATCTGGGTCGAGGTCGCGCTTGCAGGTCACGAGCGAATGGATTAGAGTACGGGAGCCTTTTTTTGGGAGCTCGGGGGCATATGCAATTACCATTTTACCATCACACTTTTAACCCTCTTTGGTGGAGAAGGCATTTACGGTTCGCTTTAATTTATCCAAGTGTGAAAAGGGTTGGAGGTGACGCTCGTCTGACTCACTCACCACCTTCGATGCGAAAAGGCTAACCCACAGGTGTGGACACGTCGCTTTTTCATTTGTTGGAAAAGGCTGCTTGCTGTGGACGCCGGTAAAGCAGTGAACTCCGGGTTATGACGTTCTGCTGGTACAAGTTGAAGTGAACCATCGGATCTAACGCTCAGTACTCGATGAGTCAGAATAAAGGATGTCCTCGGCCGTCCGATCAGGCCTTGCAACCAATCTTCGGGATCTGTAAGTGAAAAGGAACTCCCTGAATTTTAAGAGATGTGGCCGAAGAACAAAAATATCCTACACGACATGCACGTACTGCTGCAGAAATGAGATTATAATAACTTGCACGACTATGTGGTGCACGCTATGTATGATGATTGAGCGTCGACAATTAATAATAAATAATTCTGATCCAAATACAACAACTAGATGAAACCTAAGCCCATGGCCAAAAATTTAAAAAAAAAACTACCCATTCTTTTTGCAATTTTGTTTTGTTTTCCTGCACGTGCCATTTGTTTGTTAAGATCTAATGGTATTCATATTTAAGGCTAACCATCAGTAAAATGATGGATGAGATCAGCTGCTGCATCATTACGAGGTCACTTTATCAGGCTAATAAAGCAAGGGCACATGTTTCCTTGAACCCAGAATTTGTGACGTAATACAATAATACCAAGCCCAAAAACATAGTGCCGAGCCCATACATGTAGAATGGAGATTCGCAAACATGCAGAAAAGAGTACAAAATACCCAAAGAAAGAACTCCTTCCATATGTTCTTTAGCTACGTCTAACCCAGTATATTTGCTGAAGATCAAGAAATAACGCCTCCATGCCAAACATTCAGCTTGCCAAAAAACAGTTTTGTGTACAAAGTGAAAAATCGCACCAATTGACATGAGAATATGTATTTGATCAAAACTGGAATAGTTAGTGTTTTTTTTTTTTTTCCATATTTTACAATCCGGTCTGCTGCTATTTTTTATTTCTCTTGAATACCTTCGGTCTGGAAAAAAAATATGCTGAATATAATTTTGAGTATAACTGTGACCAGCTCTTGTATAAGGGACCAAAAGAACAAAGCACGCACGCTAACGTTGCAACGTCCAGCCTCGCTCTGCAAGCGCTCCACGGACCCGCCCGGCGACTTCAGCAGCATCATTGAGTGGGGGGTAGCTCCAGCTATTCGAAATCTGAAAAAAATTCAGAAACACAAATGCAATGATTTAGTTGCTGCTGCTGGATCATTAAAAGACTGAGTTCTACCAAAAAACCGGAAATTGTGGAAGTCGTTTTGGTCATTCATGAAAGAGTTCCATCATACCCCAACAGACGGGTCACACTGCCTTCATCAACATGTCATTTTTCATCATATTGAAAGTAATTAAAATATCAAGGCAATGTTGTCTACTGCTCTGGTTCTGAGAGAGGTTACTGGATAACCAAAGGACAGTCTCTAGTCTTTACTGTTCTTCCTTGACCCATCTTGTGGTTGGCTTAACCAAATTCAGTCAAAGTATCCAGCAAAATTTTACAACTTAACATAAGAGCAACGGTGGAAATGTGCTTACATCCTCCAAGCCAGTGAATGGACGCACCAACCGCCGCTCGCGCAGGGCCTTGTGAAAGGCCGAGAATTTCCATTTACAATGCTCACTTCCAACCACATAAACAGGTTTCCTACAAAAGAGGCACATAAAAAATTGCATGCACATGAGCAACTCAAGACACAGTTCACATTTTCCATAGGGGAAGGCAGATTTCAGCATACCCTGTGCTGCAAGCCTCGCTCAACATACTAACTGAATCTGCAGTGATGATGAATGCATCCGCCCATGCCAGATGCCCCATATGTGGATTTGGCTCTGCATGATGCCAAACAAAGTATTGTAAATTAAACACTTGAATTCCAAAAGTTGCAATGCTACCACCATGAAAAATAGAATTTACCTTCACCATCCCAGATATAGATCTTCGGATGATCACCAAGTTCTCTTAATATAATGTCAGACACCTGTCAATTATGATTGAATGGACTGCAAATCAGAATGCTCACAGGTCACATTGAAATGAAATGAGCGGAATCCACATAATGGCACTACCTTTTGAGGTGTCCTCCTTGAGAAAGAAACTCTGACACTTCCACAGCTTGCTAGCACGTTATACAGAGAACTCACCAACTGTTTAGCAAGGTCTGGACCATATCGACAATGCCCTGAAATCACAGTTCAAGTCTGACTCATTTATCAAATAATAGGTGGCTAGGAACTATTACAACCAAAGTAACAAATCCATCCACAAGAGAGGTTAAGCCACTCAGGAAGAAAACAAGATTACCATTAACAAGTCTGGACCTACATTCTCAAGACATGATTTACCTCTCCATTCACATGCTAGGAAACAAACATAAGATTAACAATAATTTATACAATCCATCAGATGCACCCACTAAGATTTATGATCTGTTGAACAAATGTCATAATAAAAGTGCAGGTGCCAGTGGAAAGTGTGCACTTAACTTTATAAGAGTTAACCGTGGCTTTTGAACCTTGGAAGCCAACTCAAGCTAATTTTAAGTTCTAACATATTACCCGCAATTGCCAAATCAAGATTTCCACAGGGAATGTCACCAGACTTGAATCCAAGTGGCAGGGCGGAAAGGAATAGAAAACATGCTCCCCACAAGCCTTTCAATGTACTCCCAACAAAGCCGTCACAGTGACTTTTGCATGTCAATGAATGATATAAGGGTCCATTTGGTTGGGGTATGTGAAATTACAGGGTATTCCTGAGAATCATTTATCTAAGAAAATGAATGCAGAGGAAAATAATTTTTACTACGTTTGATTGGTGGAAAAATTAATAAGAAAAATGATACTAGAAAAAGATTATTACGTTTGATCGGAGGTAATCCTATATAGAAATATGGTCAAATTTACAAATATGCCTATCAACATAAAATATTTTTTAATATCATGACAGCATCGTCTCCAATCATTTCTTTTATACAATGACTATAATCACATAACCTTTTGCATAATGCCATATGCAACTTAATTTTTTGCAAAAGCTCTTTATTGAATGAATTTGGAAAGACATCATAACAAATTCAATGATTATACATATACTCTATTTTCTGAGCTTTATCCTCCTCAGTATTTTCATTGTCATCAATGACTCATTCAGCACCCATGACCTATTGGAAGTATTTTTGTCAAGTATGGATTACTACCTTGGGAATTTACCAAATACCAACCCTCCATGATATTTGTTTTACCTTCTCTCTTTAAAAAAATAAGCATAGTACCCACCAATTTTTTTTACCATCTCTCTCTTCCATTTTTCACACCAAACATGATAATCTGATATGGGATTTATTTTTCCATACCAGATTAACCCCAACCAAACGCACCCTTAAAGCCAACCGATAGACATGTCACAATAGAAGCTTGAATGTGTATTCTTCTAATGGAGTCCCACAGTTATTTGTAGAATCCTTCTCCCTTCTGAGAATTTGAAACAGTTCTAATTTTGCCTAGAAAGGACGTTTTGCTCGTTTACGAACTTTTGATCAAAGATACTTACATGGTACTTAACAACTATTGCAGCCATTAATGCATAATTTAGCACCACCAACTCTCTCGATAGACATCTTGGTCCAAATCTTCCATCATTTGTTTAATGGCTTCATACTTCCACCTTTATTAAGGATTTTTTATATGAGGATTTTTACCCACATTTTGTTTTTAAAAATGGAAAAAAGCAAGGAAAAACAGGGTTTAGTCTTTTTGACATGTAACATGAAAGCGTCCCCTGAAGGCACATCCTGAACTCTAAGCATTCAACAAATATATTTGAAAACAGTAGGGTGCATTATCAACTACTAACGGACAACCAGCTAAAATATATATATACATATATATAGTGAAACTGAAATGGAAAGATAATGATCAATATATGGAGCTTTATTTACTTGGATATATGCTATTATTCAATCACATTATACATGCTTGGACACATAAGACGTGTGTTCACATATCAATAATCCACTATAACTATAAAATAGTTAAAATCTTACAAAACAAAAAATGCAAGAAGTATATGGAAGGTTTTATAGACACTAGCTTATATCTATTAGAAGAACTCAATAACCATTGATTTTTTTTTTAAAAAAAAGGAAGAACTCGAAACTATATATCACAAAGAAGCAGAAAATTACTTGTAGGCCCTCCTATATTGACTACGAGCAAGGGCTTTGGTAGAGGGGCTAACTCATCATGCCAAGCAGCAGCAGCAATGCGAAGTGCAACAGAATCAACCTGATGTAATGCTCCCACAGTAAGGACCTAAAATGCCGCAGCATCAAACTTGTGAGCAAAATAATCAACAACAGACATTTCTTGCAAGGCAATTGGTGGTACAAGGCAGATTTTAGCTTGCATAGAAGCATTTTTGCATCATAAATCAGATACATACCACATTTTTACCCGGTGGTTCTCGTGGAGTTATCCACCGTTGCAAAAACCGGGGGATCTCTTGTTGTCCACTGGGTGTCAAAGCATAGTAATCATGACGAGGAGTTACTACTAAGTCGAACCTGTCAAGGCATGATCTCGGATGTTGAATCTGTAACAACATTAAAGATGACATGAATTGGACGTTCAAAAATAAAAGAAATAGCATCTCAAAAAAAGCGATCATTAACCATCTGGATAATTTGTATCAAGACATTATAATAGAAATTGACAAAAATTAGACTGGAATGGTTTCATACAAGTATCAATGTGAAAACAATGTTCATGCCAATCACAAACCTGAATAAGAAAAACATTTTCTTGTGCTAATCGTTTTATCGAACTCGCTATCGAGACAGTATCCCGACCAGAAGCAACCACTAAAAGAGGACCTTCCCTGAAAGAAAAATTTGTTATCATTATTCAAGTTCATCATTTAGTAAAGAGAAGAATGGCAGAGAGCAAATCCTTCAGTTGTGCAAAGGGGTGTGTGTGTGTGTGTATATATATATATATATATATATATATAGAGAGAGAGAGAGAGAGAGAGAGAGAGAGTGATTCCTTGGAAGAATAGCATCTTGACACATTAATAGCAATTAACAGATTCATCAAGTAATCGGAATGAGATTGTAACAGATTAACACAGCATTTTTTTATAAAAGAAAAAATGGTGGTTCATGATAATAGCTCAGGCAGATAGCAACAGGCATTGTTATCAGACCCAGATCAGAGATCACCCTAGCCAAGGGGTGGGGTTACCAGGTTATCAGGTTGCTGGTTGAAATGGTGGCTTATCAAAAGAGCCAGCTGATACTGGCAACATTCAAGACAACGGCAAATGAGGCAAAATAGGCATAAACAGGTCACACATTTCAGAAAAAAGATGCCCTCAAACTGCAGCAAATAAGAGGCCACTAACCACGCGCAGTTTTGAATTTAAGTTTGAAACCAGCAGCACTGCAAAAAGATCATTGAAAGCTTCCAAACCCATTGAAAACACTAAAAAAGGGCATCAGACAAGAAAATTTAGGATTTCTGTTGGACGACTGTTAAACTTGTTGAATTAGCATTAGCCATTGATGCAAAATTTGAGTACTAAGTTAGCATTTCAGGAACTTTTTTTTTGTTATTTCAGGGTCAAAATTAGTTCCAAATGAAGCTAGGAGTCCAGAATCTAGAATTACAGGGATTCCTAAAGGCCCTAGGATTAGCAAAAAGGTCTGGCAAAGAAGACCATGCACCGAATCATGCACATACATGTTCTTGCAGAATAAATTGAGCTTGCACACTAGCTTGAATGACCTAGTCACCAAACCATGTTTCATTATTTTAGAGCCAATTAGTTGGATGTTCCTCACCATTCACTCCTATTAAAGCATATATTCTCTGTTCATGAGCTTTTCAAATCCATCTTCATAGCTTGAACCCCATGCTGTTTTAGAACTCTGGTGTTTTTTGACATTCCATGCAATTTCCAGCCCCCATGCAAAAGCTGAGGTGTATATGAAGTACAGCCTGGAGTGGCAGGTTGCAAATGTTCAATAAGGGATGAAGGTGATTCAGATATATTAAAACTGTCAAATTTGGAAAGGAGCAATAATGTTGATATTCAAGCAGGCCAAAGAACCCTTTTTAAAAAGTATGACCCTACCTTACAATCTTCAACAAAATCCACAAAATTCCTGATGTACTGATGTTCGAACATAACATCCAAGCTTTCACATTCCATTTCCGGTTTCAATGAATAGATACACAATCTGTGAAATTTCATCTGACATTTTATTACTCACACAAGACACAAGGTTTCAAACGATCACATTTTCAGGGTTTCAATTAATACATATACTATTCATTTGTTTTCAGCTAAGCAATTCAGTTTTGTTCTAAACAATGTAAGCCTTTATCTGTCTCATTAGAATCTTAGTCCGTTTAAGCCAATAATTTAAACTGATCTCCAAACTTTTTGAAACATGCCAAGTATAACGTTACCGTGGATATCAGCAAAGGTTTACATGTCGCTCAGGTTTCGATAAGTTTATGGAATGCCAGATTACAAGCATCCATGTCATTTGGTGATTTTTCCTGTAATTAATGGCAACCTTTTCAGAATGTTAATCATTTTGTTGCAGTACACAATGCTTCCTCAAGTCCTGGTGATTTATCAAACAATATTAAGTGAGACAAACAAGATTTGCAGTTTTCTGTTGTTGATCACTTAGGCACTTCATAGAACTTCAAAGGATGCAATTTATTGAGGGTAGAGAGAAAGGTCTTTATACTTCATAGGAATCATAGGCAAAGGTCAGGGACAGAACATCACTTCTTCCCTATATATTACAAATTTCATGACTATGCCCCTCAACAACAAGCAACTGAAAGTTAGTCCTTGATATAACCGATAGATGTTTGAATCCATTAACCTATATAGGTTGTATATAGCGTCAACTGTAGCAAAGAATTTTGAAGTGATTTTTAAATCCAAATTTTGTAGGAATCCTACAAAAGACAATGCTCTATTTTGCAACATTTTCTTAATGCATAATTTTGAAAATAAATAGGTACTTTAAGAGATGCTTTAGGGTAAGAAAAAAGTGCGTACAGATTAAAAAAAATGCAAGGGAACGATTACTTAATATTCAGAGTCAGGAAAACTCCTTACTTCTCAAAGGATTCACGTGCCATGGCTGCAATCTTTTTAGGATCAGCTTCTAAAACAGCTGATAAGCCAACATTCCCACCATTTTGAGCAGCAAATGGCACCAATTTCTTTCCTTGGAGCGTCATCACAAATCTTGTATTCCCAAATATCTGTCTGATTACGCTGTCTAGCATTTTGTGGAAAGAGACAGGAAGCCACCGAAGCCACTCATTAATTCCTCCTCTCGGTCTGGTAACACGCTGTAAATTTCATCCAGAATTAGAACACATATTAACAGTAATACCACTACCAAAAAGAATATTCAACACTAATCTTGCAGAAGTAAAGGAAGAGGTGGAAAGGACACTGTAACAGACACAGGATGAGAACAACATTTCACTACTAACTGTAGTCTTAACCTTCATTAGAATCTTGTCCTCATCTGCAGCAATCTATTTAACTAAATATCCAGGATTCATATTTGATCATGAACATCACACTCTGATAGTAAATTTGTTATTTAAAGAGCCTAGCAACATGTCTTGTTAGAATTACTGGAACCTATCCAACTAAAACAATGGCGCCGCACAAAGATAAGAAATGTATCATCTATTAAAATACAAGTTTATTTGTTTTATCCCTCTTCCAAGCCTTTATATATTCTCTGTTCCAATAGAATTGGTATCAAAGCAACGTGAAGGAGAGTTGTGAGGGCCATCGTGAATAGTGAGGTGTGAGAGCCACTGTGATCCCACTCGTGACTGAAGATTAGCCATGGCAAATTCAAGTGTTGCTAATGGCTCGTCTTCTTTGTCCCTACCTATTTTGGATGGGAAGAACTACAACAGATGGAGTATCTAGATGCGGATGCTCTTCGATTACCAAGACACACTTAGGTTGCATTTGGTAGCTGGCAATCTATCCAGATTGTTGGCGATTTAATGTGGTAATCTGGATTACTGTGTTTGGTATGCTTTTTAGATGGTAATCCAGATTGCCTTCTTGGTAATCCAGATTGCTTTGGGGAGGGATGACTATCCAGATTATCACTTCTTTGGCAATATTGCAATAAAAATTTTGGACAAAATTATCTCTCAAAAAAATCAAACAAAATGCATTGCCCAACCCTCCCCCCACCCCCCTCTGCGTGCACTCCCAGCCCACGGCTCCATCTCCCTTTGCTTGCCCGTGGCTCCTCTGCCCTTGTCCCCCACCACCCCTCCGTGGCTCCTCTATGTCCGTCCCCACCACCCTCACGGCTCCACATGCACCCACCCCCTCCCCGACCTCCTAGTATCTGTAGTTCCCCACACCCCTCGGCCCGCCACTTCTCCGCACCACCACTACACCCACATCACTTCCATTACTTCTCACAAAAAAAAAGAGCATCCGAACAAAATTATTGGGGGTATTTTGAAAATTTGATTTCACATTACCTGTAATCTGATTGTTATACCAAACATGTCAATCAAGATTTTCAGTAATTTTACTGCAACATTACCTGTGTATACCAAACACAGTAATCAACATTCTTGGAAATATAATGGTAGCAATCTATCCTGAAAGCAATCTATATTACCTTCCAAAATTGCCTAACGATGCACCAAACACAACCTTAATATCGTGGAGAATGGAGCTCTAGAAGCAGGAGGACAAATCACAGAGGCGCAACATCGAGATGCCAAGAAGAAAGATCGTAAGGCTCTCTACTTTATTCACCAAGGAGTTAATGATGTGATTTTTGAAAAGATTGCAGAAGCTACTACAACAAAGCAAACTTGGGACATCCTTGAACGAACTTTCAAGGGTATAGAAAGGGTGTAGAGAGTAAGATTGCAGACCCATACGAAGGTAGCTTGAGTTGCTGCAAATGGAGAAGACAGAAACTACAGCAAAATACATGACCAAAGTCCAAGCTTTATCAAATCAGATGAAGACAAATGGTGAGAATGTGGAAGAGTCCACATTGGTAGCAAAAATCCTGCGAACCCTCACACTCAGGTTTGATCCTATCACCACTGCTATTGAAGAAACAAAAGATTTAAATACTATGACTGTTGATGAGTTGTCAGGCTCCTTAAAGGCTTATGAGCAATGGCTTAATGAGAAGTCAAAAGAAAAGCCATTAAACAAAGCCTTCCGATCTCAAGTTTCAATCAAAGGTGAACAGAAAGAAGATGGCAAACAACAGTCTTTTGGAAATAGATCTTGTGGCAGAGGAGGATGACGAGATCGTGGTGGTGGTAGAGGAAATTATGGAGGCAGAGGCGAATCTAACAATGAATCAGAAAATTATGATGGAAGAAGCAGAGGATCATACAGAGGCCGAGGCTGTGGATATGGAAGACGAAGATATGATAGATCTAATATTCAGTGTTATGAATGCAACAGATATGGTCATTATGCAAGTGAGCGTAGATCAAAAAATCATATTCAACCTGCAGAAGAAGCCCAATTCATCCAAGGAGATGGAGCTGATCATACTCTGTTGATGGTATCTTCAAACATAGAGAAGCCCAACTATGATATCTGGTATCTTAATACAGGTTGCACAAACCATATGACAGGAAGAAGCTCTTTGTGGAGATAGATGAATCAATCAGAAATTCAGTCAAGTTTGTAGATGACAACATAGTGCCAGTCATGGGGAAGGATAAAATTTTGATTTAGTTAAAGAATGGTAATCATGAATGTATTTCAGATGTTTTTTATGTTCCGAGTACGAAGAATAATTTGCTGAACATGGGGCAATTACTTGAGAAAGGATACAAAATGCAACCCAGAGATAATCATTTCAGTGCTTTTGACCAAAAAGGTAAAAAATCATTCTTAAATCTCTTTTGACAAGCAATCATACATTCAAAATAGATATTAAGAATGATGTTTAGCATTGTTTGAATGCAATTGTAAATGATGAATCATGGCTATGGCACCTTAGATTTGGTCATTTGAATTTTTGAAGTTTAAAATTGCTTGCTCAGAATAATGTGGTGAAGGGTTTGCCTGTTATAGATCATCCTAACCAGTTGTGTGAAGGATGCATTTTTGAAAAACAACATAGGAGGTCATTTTCAAATCACAATACTTGAAGACCAAGTAAGCCACTTGAACTTGTGCATTTAGATGTGTGTGGACCATTGAACACTGCTCCACTTGAAAGAAGTTTTATTTTCTAACATTTGTGGATGATTACAATAGAAAGATTTGGGCTTATTTTTTGAAAAGAAAATCAGAGGTTTTTGATGTATTTAAGGAGTTTAAAATATTTGTGGAAAAACAGATTGGACACTCTATTAAAGTATTGAGAACTGATGGTGGAGGTGAGTACACTTGCAATCAATTTGCAATGTTTTGTGCATAGCAGGAAATTGAACATGAGATCACCATTCGGTATATGCCACAGTACAATGGGGTTGCAGAAAGAAGGAACAGGATCATCATGGACGTGGCAATGAGTATGCTAAAAGCTAAAGGTATACTTAATAACTTTTGGGCTGAAGCACTTTCTTGTTCAGTTTATTTATTGAATAGATCACCTACTAAGAGTTTGCAGAATGTAACTCCAGAAGAAGCTTGGAGTGGCTTTAAGCATGTCAGGCATCTCAAGGTGTTTGGCTCCACTGTTTTTGCTCATATTCCAGATGAACTTAGAACCAAACTTGATGATAAAAGTGAGAAAGCTGTCTTTATTGGTTATAAAAGCCTGAAAAGCTTGGTGGATACAAATTGTATAATCCAACCACAAAGAAGGTAATTATTAGTAGATATGTAATTTTTGATGAAACAGATGCATGGGATTGGAATATAAAGAAGGAACTAGATCCAAGAAAGATAGTGCCGGAAGAAAGTGAAGATATAACAGGGGCACAGGCACCTCAAGATGCAGAAAATAATGAGCCAATTCTTATTCAAAGGCCCCCTAGAGCTCAGCAATCACCTTCAAGGTTACAAGACTTTGAGGTAATATCTGATAATAATGTTGATGATGATGGAGAATTGGTCCACCATGCTATGTTTGCATATTGTGATTCAATCATATTTGAGGAAGCAGTGCAAGATGATAGGTGGATTAATGCAATGGAGGAAGAAATAAAGGCTATTGAGAAAAACAACACTTGGCAGCTGACTGATATTCCAACAGGAAAGAAAGCAATTGAAGTAAAGTGGGTTTTTAAAACCAAAACGAAACCAAATGATGAAGTGAAAAAATATAAGACAAGATTAGTAGCAAAGGGCTACGAACAATGGCCAAGAATTGACTACCAAGAGGTATTCTCTCCCGTTGGTAGAATTGAAAAAGTAAATTAATTGTTTCTTTTGCTGCACAGAGCCATTGAAAAATCCATCAAATGGATGTGAAGTCGGCCTTCCTAAATGGTCCTCTTGTTGAAGAAATCTATGTCAAGCAGCCCAAAGGCTTTATCGAGCAAGAGAGTGAAGATAAGGTGTATCGGCTCAAGAAGACTTGGTACGGCCTCAAGCAAGCCCCTCGTGCCTGGAAAAAGATGATTGATGATTTTCTACAAAAAAGATGGCTTCAAGAAATGCCCTAACAAACATGCCCTCTATGTGAAGAAAAACAAAGGTGACATTTTATTAGTCTGTCTATATGTTGATGATATAATTTTCACAGAAAATAATCACTCTATGATCGAGGACTTCAAGCTTGCTATGAAGTTAAGAGTTTGAGACGATGGATCTTGGTTTGATGTCTTACTTTCTTGGGATTGAAGTAATCCAAGCTACAGATGGGATTTTTACATGTCAAAAGAGATATGCTACTGAGATATTGAAGAAGTTTAAAATGTTTGAATGCAATTCTGTGCAAATTCCTATGAAAGTTTGCACCAAATTATCTAAAGCAGGTGATGGTTCTACTATGGATCCAACTTATTTTAAAAGCATAGCTGGAAGTCTGAGGTACCTAACATATACTAGACCTGATATTACTTATGGAGTTGGTCTAGTTAGCAAGTTTATGGAAGCACCAAAGCAATCTCATCTTCAAGTTGCTTAGAGGATCCTGCAATATATAAAGGGCACTCGAGATCATTGTCTCTTCTATTTAAAAATTGCAAATAATCTTATTGGATATTCTAATAGTGATTGGAGAGGAAATCAAGATGATCGAAGAAGCACTACAGGCCATCTCTTGATGTTTGGCTCAGCAGCAATTTCATGGTCGTCTCAAAAACAGTCGGTAGTTGCTCCTTCAACTTGTGAGGCTGAATATGTAGCAATAGCCTCATGTGCATGTCAAAAAATTTGGTTGAGAAATATGTTGAACCAAATTTATTTTAAAGTGCAGAGCCCTACAAAGATCAATGTTAACAACATCTCCACTATCAACCTGGCCAAGCATCCAATCACTCATGGGAGGAAAAAGCATATAGACTTGAGATTTCATTTTCTCAGAGATCAAGTTAATAAGGAAGAAATTGAGCTTGTCTACTACAAATCGGGTGATTAGATCGCCAACATCTTGACCAAACCTTTGAAGTTCGAGACCTTCATCATGCTCAAAAAGAAGATGGGCATGACAAGCATGAAGATTTTGGATTAAGGGGGAATGATAGTGATAATCCAAAATAGAAAATAGTTTTGATTGAATAGTTTTAGGTTGATAAACTTTATCAAAACTCATTGAATTTTAATTTTGATTAGTTGTTTGGCATTTTTATCACAACTAAAATTTGTTTGCTGGTTTGTTTAGTCGTTAGTGGATCTTACTCCACTTGGTTTGCCGAGCCTATAAAGATGGGTGTAGCAAGAGAGAAATGTATCATCTATCAAAATACAAGTGTATTTGTTTTATCCCTCCTCCAAGCCTTTATATATTCTCTGTTCCAATAAGATCCATATGATACGAATATCTGATTTTCGTCTGAACCGCACAGCAAACATATTTTAATTAACTTCATAGACAGAGTATTTGATTTTTATAAGAAATTATCAATTCAGAGAACCCTACCAAGCGAAGGAAAATCAAATAAGTTCTAGCCTTGTCTTAAAAAATAAAAAGAAACAGCAGAGCACAGAAGGAAAATTTTCAGCTTTTCACTAACTAAACAATTTCATTATCGATCAATTATGATTCGAAAGCACAATTTCGACAATGAATCAAATATTATTCACATTATAGAATCCCATCATTTAAATCCAAACTCCAAACTACAACACAATCCAGACCAAAATCTCAACTTTTCAGCTCCACAACATAGATCTTGGTCAGTAAAACTAGATATATCAAATAAACACCGGATACGGGAAGAGGAAGAGATGGAAAGTCTCTCACATATATCGTCTGCTTCTCGGACAGACCGAGAGCACGAACCAATCCAATACTCTGATTCTCCGAGCCAGCAAACCCGTTCCCTATCACAACCGCCCGTCTGATGACATTTACGCCGCCTTCGAAGATATCCGGCATGCCGATGGAGCCGCTGGGCGGCTCCGGAAGCCTGATGGGCCTCATCAGAGATCAATCAACAAACTATACACGACCCCTCCGAACGAACAGCGAGCAAACACGCCCTCTTCTCGAAGTCCTCGCAGAAATTTCGAATAGTTCCGCAAGATTCCAGGAGAGGGAAAGGCAGCATAAGGGTTAGGGTTTTCAAGGTTTCGTGGTGGGTTCCGTCGGGTCCCTTTTTAATTTGGGTGGCAAAAAGCAGTGGCGTTCGCTGGGAGATTGGTTTTTCCTTCCTTCCCGGCTTCTGGAGTCGGTTTCTTTATACGACTTTTATTTTAGTAAGAACTTTTTTTAAAAAAGAGGGCATACCTAATTGCCTCATAGGTTAGGGACTTGATTTAAGAAATGATGATGCGGTTTTGAAACCTTGGTCCTGTCTGGCCATTGGCATGGCTATTTTCATTTTGATAAGACCAAGATATTTGCTAGGTGAACTTATATATAACAATAATAAAACTTGGTCACTTATTTTCTCATGCCATATGGTACATTTTTTTTACATAAAATAGACTCAATGTAGCACCAAATTTAAGAAGAAAGTATTTCTAAAAGATTTATAAAAAAAATTGGATAGCAATTAAATGTAACTTCAGTCTCAACTTTTGCTTATATATCTCTTATAATTCTATTTTCATAATAGACATAAAAAATTATCTAGAGAGCTATTCATTGATGAGTATAATGTAGTATCCTTAGTATCTAACAATAATAGAACTTGGTCACCTATTTTCTCATGCCATGTGACATGTTTTTTTTGTACATGAAATAGGCTCTATGTAGAACCAAACTTAAAGAGGAAAGTATTTATAGAAGATTTATAAAGAAAGTTGGATAGCAATTAGATATAACTTTAATCTTAACTTTTGCTTATATACCTCTCATAATTCTGTTTTCATAATAGATATAGAAAATTGCCTAGAGAGCTATTCATTGATGAGTATAATGTAGCATCACTAGTAACTAACAATAATAGAACTTGGCCGTCTATTTTCTCATGCCATATGATGCACTTTTTTTGTACATGAAATAGGCTCTATGTAGAACCAAACTTAAAGAGGAAAGTATTTGTAGAAGATTTATAAAAAAGGTTGGATAGCAATTAGATGTAACTTCAATCTTAACTTTTACTTATATTACTCTTATGATTCTATTTTCACAATAGATATAGAAAATTACCTAGAGAGCTATTCATTGATGAGTATGATGTGTCTATCATGGTTTCTTTTTTTTTTCTATCATTTTTATCCCTTGTATTTTTATTCATATGAAAAGTAAACTCCTTTGGCATCATTTCATCATCCAAAGTCGATGCTCAACATTTTTGTGCTTGAACATACGCTAAGAAAGATGGAAAAGAAGTGACACAAGGAGAAAAAAGAAAAGATTGCACCAACTACATTTATTTTCTTTATTTGGAGAGATAAATGAGATAAGATTAAAAATGGAATGATCAAAATTATCTATGTTTTCTCTCACAAGCATTACATATGCCAAAAATTGATTTTTCTAATGAAAACTTCTTTGAACCTATCCATGAGACTAATATCTTATTATACCACATTTTATGCAGAAATAATCAGCAAGCTTTTTTCCTTTTTCACAAGATGGTAAATAAGAACTACCTTGTTTGTTCAATTTAGCATATATAAAATCAAATATTGAAAATAATTTATCAGTTCTATCTAATGGTACACTCACAAAGAATTAAAGAAATATTTAATTTTTCATGTGAACATGCAATCTTTGTGCTTCCTACAATCTTTCTTGATAGATTACCCAAAAAAAAAAAAAATCATATTTAGACATGTGACACCTACATTTACTATATCTCTAGTGATTCCCCCCCTTCATGGCTTACATGATCATCTTGATAGATATATTTTTTTTTTTTGCAAAATGCATCTATTATGAATTGGGTCTCTTATCTCCTTAAAAAAAAAAGAAAAAGAAAAAGAACAAGTATATGAAATAAACATAGGCATCTTTTTTATCATCTTACATAAAATATTATAAAAAAATCTTCCAATCACATCCATCTGCCTTGCTGCTCCTGTTTGATTTCCGTGCTTAGGGTTTTAGTAGTGTGGAAATCAACTTATATAGCAATAATACATTGAGCTAGGGATATAGCTTATGTATCTCTAAGCCAATCACCTTTAGAACTTAAAAGCCTATACATATTATAATATCTATAGTAATATAGTACAAGTACATTGTTTTACTCCTTAAACCTAAAACTTGATGATATTCGATCATATCTATTTCCATTCTAATTTGGATCAAAATTGGATAGAAATCTTTGTATCCGATTGAAACATAATATATATTTATAAAATTTGATGGATCTGGATTCAAAATCATTTAATTAAAATTCAGATATCCAATAGAAATAAATATCTAAATAGTATTTAAACTTAGATCGGATGACCTTCTACTTAGATGAGAACTACTCAACCCTTCAACAACACTCAATAATATTTTGTAAGCATCCTAATACAAATATAGTCCAAACAATCTTGGCAAGATAAATCTCTATGCATGTTTAATATTAGTTGCTGGGATATTGTGACCTTTCTGACCTCGGTTGAATCTCCAAAAGGATTTTTGGGATAATCTGATAAGCATTCCTTGACTATGAAGGTTTCACAGAATTACATTGATGATTTGACTATACACAGATTATTTGAAGCTACCTTATGCAACCGACTAACAGAAAAGAATGTCGATAATCTACCGACTAGATGTTTGGTATTGAACCCATCTATTAACCATAATAATGTTAACCGATGACTCAGAATATCAGAAATCACGAACACAGTTATGATGCATGAAAGGCATATTAACTACTTAAAATTAACTGTCTATAACTATATAATCATGGGCGTATTAACTATCCACTAGTATCTCTATCAATTCTATAACTTCTATGTCTCAATATAAAGGAGTTTAAATCTATGAATAATGATAGGAGACTCTCCTATATATGAATAGAGATAGGAGAGTGACCAGATGATAAACTTTTTCTGACAAAACTAGTGTGATGCTATTTCTAATAGTTTCCTCTTTCAACTATGCTCTATCCCTCGATTAATTTAAGCACTGGAGGGTTCTCTGTTGGACATCCTCTGATAAGTGGATGTTTTTGTAGGTGTAATATCCAGTCCAAAATCATACCAATCCCCCCGCCCCCCAAAAAAAGAGTCAAGACCAGCGTGTGTTTCGCACGTGTTGGAGAAGTTGGGCATGAAATAGAACTCCCAAAGGAGTTCCCTTTCTACGTCCTCCCAATGAGAATTCTAATCCCACTAGGAAATAGAATTAAAAATGAACTCAAAATCTTCCATGGGGGTCTATTTAAAAGCCTGAATCCTCCGCACTTCTTCCTTATCGGAGAGTTGCCAACATTGCTGTCCCTTTTCTTTTTTTCTTCATAAGAAATCGATGGATCAGTCTTATTTCGACCGTCAAAAATTGGATCGATTTCCATCAAAGACATGGTAAACTCTCTAATCATCCCTTCTCTCAATATTCTATAGTTGCTAAGCTTTAAATCTTAGCCAAATTTCTGTCAAAAATCTTTGAAAATTTTGATTTTAGATTCTCCTATTTTTCTTCCATTTTTACTTTGGTTTTTCTGCTATCATGGGCCTCTGTCGCCATCAGAGACTACCCCTCTAACCACTGGAGTCCTCAGCTGGGAGGTAAGGGGAAGAGGACACGTGGTTCCTCTATTTTCCATGAAAAATGAAAAAAAGAGAAGAAAAAAAGAGAGAGAGAGAGAATTTCTCTCTCTTCCCTCCCTTCTTTCTCTGAAGTTTGATCCCCAATTTCTCTCTCCAAAAAGTCTCAATTTTCTCTCTTAAATTATTTCTCTCTCTATAGAGTTTTCTCTTTTTATAATTGATTCAATAAAAGATTTTCTTTTAATGATTTTAGTCTGATCTCAGTAAAGAGAATCCTAATCCACAATCGACAGGCAGCATGCCAGCGTCCACCTTAACCTGATCTGGATATTATTAGATTCGATTATCTATGATTTTTATTGAATCATCTATATGCTAATCTAACTATGACTTGATTGAATCATCTTAATTAGATTGATCGAAACGTTGGGCAATATCGTCTGACCGATCATATCCATCTTATCAATTTTTTTTCTTCTAATATTCTTTCTATGTGATTTATAAACTCAGTGAATCCATCAGACACACCTCATTTTTGATTTAATCCTAAGTAAAATTTTGATTTAGTTATGAATTAGAATTAATGTAAAAATATAATTTTGAATAATACATTCTGATGGATCCCTTCAAGGTTAATCAGTTTATTCATTTAGTGTTCTATAAAAGATAAGTGATGAACTATCTTCTCAAGATATTATATAATTAAGCTATCAAGCTCATCACCTCTCTTTTATTTTTTAAATTTAGATAATTAATTATGAGTATGGACATTAATTTTGAGAGAGAGTTTTTAGAGGTGAGATTTGGCACTGTCAACTTTGTTAAACTTAGATCTATTTTTTTATTATTTTTAGTGAAATTTTATTTGATGTAAGATATTTCATTTAGTTGTTTGAATTAAAATTAAATAATAATTATTAAAATTTTATTTCACTGTGATGCATTGCTATCATGATGAGATATCTTGCATGCTTATAGAGAGAGTTTCCTATGAGTGTGCGGTGATTGCTATGATCCCCGATCTACGATCTCAGATTAGAGGTATGATAATTATAATGATATCAAAGTAATTAATATAGTATTAGAATATAAATTGATAAATTATGATACATAGAATCAGACATAGAATGAGTGTAGATAGGTAGATACTAGAGATATCAGGGTATAAATCTATAATGATTATAGTATAAGTTGTCTTCATGATTTTTGACTAAATCTTATGATTATGAATAAAAAGATTATTTAGGAATGATGATTCAGAAGATTTGATATGTGATGCAGCAATTTATGAATCATAATATGACTAATTGGATTTTGATCTAAAATAATTACAAGAGGATTGTTATTGAAATTTTATCATGCATCGTGATTATCAATTTGATCACTAATAGTTCGAGTGAATTGCAAGCTAAAATTTGATATGAGAGAGTACTGTGAGGTTGCTTTTGATTTTAAAAAGTTATTCTTTTTGTATCAAGGTAAAGATTCATCGATGAAATATTATTTCTAAGTGGACCGAGAGAATCTTTTAAAATATTTGACTAAAATATTCTTTAAGATTTATGCTAGAATACAGATCACATATGAAACCTGAATTCAAAGATTACATATCTGAGTTGATTAAGAAATTTTTCATCATTATTGTTGAGGTTATTAATGAAATTCTTGATTGCTATTTTTAGATGATCAAGATAAAAGATCTTATTTATATCTATTCGAGGATTATAAGATTTATGAAAATTATAATTTAAAATTTTAGATTTATGAACTAATTTGAAATTTTTTTGCTCGATAAACTATGATACATAGAATCAGACATAGAATGAGTGTAGATAGGTAGATACTAGAGATATCAGGGTATAAATCTATAATGATTATAGTATAAGTTATCTTCATGATTTTTGACTAAATCTTATGATTATGAATAAAAAGATTATTTAGGAATGATGATTCAGAAGATTTGATATGTGATGCAGCAATTTATGAATCATAATATGACTAATTGGATTTTGATCTAAAATAATTACAAGAGGATTGTTATTGAAATTTTATCATGCATCGTGATTATCAATTTGATCACTAATAGTTTGAGTGAATTGCAAGCTAAAATTTGATATGAGAGAGTACTGTGAGGTTGCTTTTGATTTTAAAAAGTTAATTTTTTTGTATCAAGGTAAAGATTCATCGATGAAATATTGTTTCTAAGTGGACTGAGAGAATCTTTTAAAATATTCTTTAAGATTTATGCTAGAATACAGATCACATATGAAACCTGAATTCAAAGATTACATATCTGAGTTGATTAAGAAATTTTTCATCATTATTGTTGAGGTTATTAATGAAATTCTTGATTGCTATTTTTAGATGATCAAGATAAAAGACCTTATTTATATCTATTCGAGGATTATAAGATTTATGAAAATTGTAATTTAAAATTTTAGATTTATGAACTAATTTGAAATTCTTTTGCTCTTGTTATTGAGGTCCTTGATAAAATCTATTATGGTATGGAGAATTTGATTTAGAAAGGTTTGCATGATTGCTATAGAAGGATTTTGATATATGTTAAAGATCTCGATGGAAGAAACTCTAGAAAAGATGATCGAGTTGATTTTACTTATATTTTGATTTAAGTTCTAACTTAGCGAAGCATCAGAAGATTTTTCTTGTTGATCTTATTTATAAGACTTTTATTTAAAATTATCTAATTGAATTGATATGAGAATTAAGACTTAATTCATATTGGATTATAGTAAACTTATATAGTAGTTTTGAATATGTCAATTAACTTAAAGATTAATTTAGATAAATGATCTTGATACGTATTAGGGATGAGATTAATTTTTTTTAATCGATTTGGAAGTTAAAAAAAATTGAATCTTATCAATAAAAAAGTAATATTTTGATTGAAGTTGTTTATTATATTTAAATTTTTTTTATGGTTTAGATCAAAGTGCATAGTGAAAGCATGGTGATCCGATTATTTTAAGTTGATCAGCAATACTGATCCTCTGAGTCAAAAAGTTTATGATGAATGATTTGATTTGATTTTCTCTATAGAGAAATTCATTGATAATCGGAAGGATAATATTTTTGATTCAGAATTATTTCAGTGTCGATATGTAGCTTTCACAAATAGGTCTCCTATACACCATACAACAAAAATTTTAACATTCTAAGTCTAGGATGAGTGGACCATCGAGTTTTGATCTTAAGATTGGAAAGTCTGTAGATATAATTTTTTTTCCTAGATTTGAAGCACAAGCTTTTCTGTCTATTAAAAAGAACATGAGGTTGTTTATCGATCATGGATTTTATACTTAAATATTTATCTACCAAAAGTATAGTAATGTTTATTCATGATGCTATGATAGATCAGTTAAATCAAGAGCAGTTGATGATTTTGATGAGAAACTTAACATCCTTATTTAGAATTAAGATATTGATTTGATTTATAAAGGAATGAAAGGTTTTGATTCAGATCAACTCTTGTGGTATTAACTTTTTTTCTTATGAAATAATTTAATGATGAAATTGTATTGAGAATTAGAATATCAAAATGTTTGAAGATGAGATTTGAACCATGAATATCAAAAAAATTTGAGAACATAAGTAAGAAAAATTTTGAGGACATAAGTAAGAAAAATTTTGAGGATGAATTTTTTTTTTAGGAGGAGAGAATGTAATATCCAGCCCAAAATCATACCAGATCCTAACTAAAAAAAAAAGAATCAAGACTAGCATGTGTTTCGCATGCGTTGGGGAAGTTGGGCATAAATAGAATTTTCAAAGGAATTCTCTTCCTTTTTTATGTCCTCCCAATAAGAGTTCTAATCTCACTAGAAAATCGAATTAAAAACCAACACAAAATCTTCCATGGGGGTTTATTTAAAGGCCTGAATCCTCCACACTTCTTCCTTATCGGAGAGTTGCAGCCATTGCTATCTCTTTTCTCTTTTTCTTCTTAAGAACCTGATGGATTAGTCTTATTTCGACCACCAAAAATTAGATTGATTCCCATCAAAGGCTTAGTAAACTCTTTAATCATCTCTTCCCTCAATATTCTATAGTTGCTAAGCTTTAAATCTTAGCCAAATTTTTGCCAAAAATCCTTAAAAATTTTGATTTCAAATTCTTCTATTTTACTTCCACTTTTACTATGATTTTTCCACCGTCATGGGCTGTTGTTGATCATTGGATCCAATTGGCTGTCACCGTTGGGGACTACCCCTCCAGCCACTGGAGTCCTCGATTGGAAGGAGGACCTTCCAGCTTTGGGAATAAGGGGAAGAGTCCCTCCTATTCCATGAAAGAAGGGGAAGAGGACGTGCGATTTCTTTGTTAAAAAAAAAGAAGAAAAAAAAAAAAGAAAAAAAAGAAAGAAGAGAGAGAATCTCTCTCTTTTCCCTCTCTTCTTTCTTTGAAGTTTGATCCCCAATTTCTTTCTCTAGAAAGTTTCAATTTTCTCTCTCCACTTTTCTCTATGAATTTTCTCTCTCTAAAATTATTTCTCTCTCTATAAAATTTTTTCTCTCTATAATTGATTCAATAAAGTTTTTCTTTTAATGATTTTTGTCTAATCCTAATAAAAAAAATTCTAATTTGCGATTGTCAGGCAGTATGCCGGCATCCATCTTAATTTGATTTGGATATCATCAGATTCAATTATTTATGATTTTTATTGAATCATCTTTACACTAATTCAACTATGACTTAATTGAGTCACCTTGATTAGATCGATCAGAACATCAGATAGTTTCATCTGACCGATCATATTTCACTTTATCGATTTTTTTTTCTTCTAATATTCCTTCTTTACGTGATTTATGAACTCAGTAAATCCATCAGACACATCTAATTTTTTATTTAATCCTAAGTGGATTTTTAATTTAAAATTTTATTTTAATTTAGTTACGAATTAGAATTAATATAAAAATATAATTTTGAATAATAGATTCTCAAAGATTCTCTTAAGGTTAATCAATTTATTTGTTCAGTATTTCATGAAAGATAAGTAATAAATCATCTTCTCAAGATATTTCATAATTTATTTTGAGAGTAAATAATTATTCTTTGAATTATGAATGATTTATAAAATTATATTTTGAGCAGTAAGTGATTTGAAAAATTAATATTTTTAAAATACTATGATTTATTGATTATGCATATGTTCAGTGAAAATTATGATATCTATATATGTTATGCTATAAAAGTACTTTGATATGAATCAAATTTGTGCTCTTAGTCTAACTATATTTCAGTGGATCCCATCAATAAGGATTACACGTTGGTAATTAGTGGGCCCCGCTAATGAAAATTATACGTTGGTGATTAATGGAACCCACCAGTGGGGGTTGTGCGCTAGTATTTAGTGGATTCTGTCAGTGGGGGTTAAATATTGGTCATAATCAAAGGCTGTTGAGTTATATATATATATTTCGAATTAGATTTATGATTATGTTTATATATGAATATTAAAAATATTTGATTTATTTAAATAAGTATGAAATGTGTTCTTATGTTTATTCATGACATTATTTTTGAACATTATATAACATCTAGAATATCCAGTTGGAATATTTATTACTTACTGGACTATCAAGTTCATCACTTCTCTTTTATTTTTTAAATTCAGATAATTAATTACAAGCATAGGTATTAATTTTGGGAGAGAACTTTTAGAAGCGAGATTTGGTACTATCAACTTTGTTAAATTTAGATCTATTTTTTTATTATTTTTTATGAAATTTTATTTGTATAAGATATTTGGTTTAGTTATTTGAATTAAAATTAAATAATAATTATTTAAATTTTATTTTATTGTAATGTATTAATATCGTAATGAGATGCTTTGCATGTTTAATGAAAATTTTTTTTTATGAGTATGTGATGGTTGATATGACTCCTGATTTAGGATTTCGAATTGAGAATATCGTAGTATATGCAGTAATTGCTAAGTCAAAGCATGGCCTTCTCAGTATCTGACCAGCTTCCAATTGCCTCCGGGGTTTATTTGCAACATTAGTCTTGGATACCTATCTAATCATCAGTGTGTTGTGTGTTATCTAGATGGTAGATTCGTTTTTTATTATTTATATTAATTTATATTATTGAATTCCACTTAGAATCCTATTTATATCCATATGCAAATTAAAAAAGGTATGGATATTACTAATATCCAAGTTATCTCCGCAGCCATTTAGAACAGCCTTATGCTTTCTAATATCCATATCGTACTTTGTATTTGTCGATCCGCTTTTTGCCCCGTTCTTCCTATACGGGTCCTCCGCACAGGTGAATTCATCGTAGCCTTGCATAAAGTATTCCCAAGAAGTCTCCGAGTCGGTGCGCTGGTCTCTGGAGAATTCGTGGCAGAGAGAAGAAAAGGGAGAGAAGACGGCCATGGAGAAGGGCGGCGCCGTTCGATGCCAGAGGATTGGGTGTGACGCCATGTTCACCGAGGAGAACAACGCGGAGGGCTCCTGCCGCTATCATGATTCCGTGAGAGAAAAACCCTCATTTCCTCATCTTTCGCTCTTTCTCTTTACTCTTTCTCAAATTTCTCGGATTTGCTTCTGGTCTCTGTCTCATATAGTCGTATCATCCCTTGGGCACATAAAATTTCTTCTTTTGTTTGTTAATGCTGTTTTGCCTCAGGAGATTGTAGCTTTTGATAGTTAGAGCGGGATTGCCCGTGCTCGCAGTCGTATCACATTGAATTCAGACAACAAAAGACAAGTTTGATTAATATTTGATGGAAATTATTGTAAAATCAACAAAGGATGGCTGGCTGGGGTGGTGATCGTTTGCCAAGGTTCGAATTTTGGTGTGATGCGCTGTTTGTGGGGGTTGATTGATTGTGCCAATTGCTGGAATTTGGGTTCGAAGAGCGTTTAAAGATTTGAACTTCCAGAAAAGAAAGAGGAGATGGTGCTTATCTCCTGATTGCGATGTGTTAGGGTAGTGTTTCCTTTATATTATATAAAACCCTAGAACACAAGACACATTGGTTCAAGATTTTGAGGAATAACAGCGCGGGGCTGACATATTCAAAGCTCACTTTCAAATCACGTTGAAGTCATTGCCGACATTCATTACCTTTTAGCAGAATCATGTAATATCAAGAATCTTACTTTGTTTCAATCTCAGATCACATCTTAAGGTAAAATTAATATATATAAAGTAAGGTTTGTTTTCATATTTATATTCACGATCAAGTTCCACAATCGCTTCACATAGGAATGGGCTAAAAATCCTGCAGAACCAATAAATCTTTTATTTTTTGTTCAATTCATACTAGTCGAGATGCCTAGAGGTATAGCTACTATAATATTTTCCATTAACTTTCACATGTTTTCATAATTCATCACAAACCAAGATAATAAATTTGTAAACAGCCGTCTTTGTAATTTTAGGTAGAAATAAATCAGAACCTGGCCTGTAAATAAGGACTTTCACAAACATCTATCCCAGCATGATTACTCTATCATGAAAAATATTTTTTCTTTCTGCCGGGGGAATTGTTTCATCAGTTAAGTAGTAACTTACTGTAGATTGCTGATGAATTCACTTTTTTTCAATTGCATCCTGTGATCATGGCTGTAGACCCTATATCAATGGTTTGGCCCTTAAGGTGCTGAGTTGCTTTCATGTTAGTAGGCTGGCGACTGTATAAATATTTGCTAATACTTTATGTCAAGTGCTTGAGCAAAAGAATATGCATTGAAGAAAATGTCTACTTGAACTGGATGCTAAGTACTTATGTACTAACCCTAATTTCTTTTAGTTGAAATTACAACTTGGTATCAATATTTTGGTGCCCTTTTGTTTTCCAGGGAGTAAGTCAAATTTCACATTTGCTGGTATTGTTTTTGCAAAACATCAACAAGCTCCTAATGTAAGTGTATTTTAACTTTCCAGCCTATATTTCATGATGGTATGAAAGAATGGAGCTGTTGCAGGCAAAAAAGTCATGATTTTAGCTTATTTTTGGCTATCCCTGGGTAGGTTACTTTTTTTTTTGACTATCTCTAATAATGACAGTTGATATATGGATAGTGGTGATTTGTATGATATCTTTAATTTGTTGCATATATATTTGTACTATTCATTCAACTTGTTACTGGCTTCTCTATTTTACTTAAGTTGGCCTATGGCCATAAGAACTTGATCTATTGGTAGGCTTTCGTGTATATCTGAATTGGTTTTAGGTCTGTTTACTGTGTCTTGATCTGATTGACAGCATGCTGATGGAGTAACACACAGAAACACCATGTTCCAAGTAATTAGTTGTTCATGCTTTTCTGAATAATGGTAAGAACGAAAATGGACAATGTATATATTGCAAATTTGAATGATCATAAATGTTTTATCAGGTTGCATGAAAAATTTAAAGTGGTAATGTATGCAAAAGCCCAGCCACATCCATTGAAATATCATCTCTAACTATATATAGTGAGAACACAAGCATGACCAACCCTCATCAAATGTTCAGTGCACCTCATGCAAGATCACATGATTGGAAAAACTGGACATGGGACATGGATGAAAAAGATGGAAACTAAGGTATGCTCACTGTCTTAAAAATTGGACTCTTAATTTCCAACATAGATATGCCAGAAAAAAGATCTGATGCCTCAACTAATCCTCTTCTTCTCTCCTGAGAACATCAACTCCCAATGATAGAAAAATCATAGCTGTCCATTATTTTAAGACTTCATATGTATGCAACCGAAACAACCTTTCTTTATTCAGATGATCTCATTTACCTTTTCATTTGTTTCCATGTGAGACAGAGAATCAGATGGGATGAAGAAGGGGGGACATAAAAATATGTTAGGATGTGCTTGGATTGGAACCAGACTTTAAACCCCTATTCATAAAAAAAGGGGTTCACATCTCATCGAATTCTTCTGGACCCCTCATAATAAGAAACATGGAAAAAAAAATATTGGGATAAACAATTTATAACCACCCATACTTTCAAGAGTCCTAATGGATACAAATACATTTTCTTTAACCTGACGAGATCTATCTTCATCCCACAGGTCTTGCACATGCCAAATAGTAGTACTTCATAATGATGAATTTCCTAACTTTGTTGCTTAATGTTGACCTTACTATGCTTCCCTACCAATCTTCATGTTTTCGAATGCACAGAAGTATTAACCCTTTATAAAATAGCTAATACTATCTAGAAGATTTGGTAGATTTTGTGTTACTACAAAGCCATTTAGACAAGAATGCTCTTAGATGACAAATGCGAAGTTACAATATGTCCAATGGGCATCTGCACCTCGTGGAGAAAGGCTTCCTATCCAAGTGCATTTTCAAGTAATATTCTGGACAAGCCACCTACCAGCATAACTACGATCATGCTTTACTTTTTTCTTCGAGCATCCACTCCTCTGTTGAAGTACAGAAAGTAATTATTAGCATTAAATGTTGTCAACAAGGTAGCTGGATCTGCTGCTCTCGTGTCAGTTGATTATGCAAATCCTGTGCTTTCAGTTTCTATGTTTTTGGAGATTGACTTTATAGTTGAAGAAAGGCTGGCTGCCAACTTATACTTGGACATGCACTGTGCATTCAGGTAGCTTGGAGTAACAGGTGTTGTGCATCTAGCATGGTTCACTTGTTTGCACCTACTCAGGTTTCATAACTAAAATGTATTGATGTCTCCTTACGTTTTCCCCCTGGGATTGGCCTTAGTAAACCATCAATTCCAATTGAGGGCCTCATTGTCCATCATATGTGAGCTTTCTCGGGCATTGTCATGGGCATATGCAGATTCCTTATATCTTCCCTTCAATACGAAATGGAGTTCATTTTTTTCTTTTTGGGAGGTGCTGGCATTCATTTCTCATGACTGTACTATTTCAATTGGTTTACCGTACATCTTCCATTATCTTTTTTGGATGGGATTACTTTTTGTTTCTGCAACCTTTTTGTTGCTATAACTACTATTCTTCATTTAAATTTATGCAAACAAATTTTGTGGGTTCTGTAGCTTGCTCAACTGAAATAGCATGGAGTTTGGCTAAGTGCATATATAATTGAACTTTACTGATGTTCTAAACAAATATAAGGGCATCTATTGCTGTTGCGTAGAATAAATTTCTGCACTAGAGCATGCAAGCATTTTTATTTATGGAGCACTGTATTGTATACATTATTAATGTTTCAGGCAATGGAACCCAGATGCCATGCTAGAAATGTATAATTTTTCTGCTCTGCCGAAAACATCTAATTTTCTGTTTTTTTTTTTCTTTTTTTTGTAAGAGGTATCCCATTGCTAGGTCTTTAAGATATTACATTTGCAATAACCTCCAGAATTATTGGGAAAGGGTAAGGGAAATTATGTAACCTGGACAATGTCCAAGTTAGTAGAGGTCATCTGAGGACATGCTCAAATAATGTTTTCCTGCATGTAATCATGCTGAACAGTCGCACTCTTATGTGCATTTTAGTGCTTTATCAATTAACTTTTATTTCTTTCATGAATGAAGATGTAAGACTGGAAAACATACTACTGAGAAACCAGTTACCAGGACTGTATCTGCAAACCCCCAGAAGCCGATGCCGCTACCATCTGCTGCTCAAAATAAAAAACCTGACGATTCTTGTTCGAGGTGCCGCCAAGGCTTTTTCTGCTCTGATCATGGTAAATTTTCTTTCTGACATGAAACAGTCTTGAAATGTTTCTGGGGTAAAGCACCCTAAATTTTGGTTTAAGTATTTCAGTGATTTGAGATGAAACCTTTTTACTAAAATTAATAACCTGGTTTTCCCAGTTAGTGAGAAAAACAACTTATATTTTTCAGGTTCGCAAGGCAGACCTTCAAAACCATCTGTGGTCACCGCTAAGAAAGATGATCATGTTGAGCAGGCTGCTGCTCCCTCAGTCAAGAAGATAGTTGATCTGAATGAGCCCCAAATTTGTAGAAATAAAGGATGTGGCAAAACCTTTAAAGAGAAGGATAATCATGAAACTGCATGCGAGTACCATCCAGGTCCGGCAATTTTTCATGACAGATTGAGAGGGGTAGGTTTTCTTATCTTTTTTGAGATGGTTAAGCAAGGTTTAAAATCCCGTAGGATAGGACTGTTCCAATTTTTTCATGGAACGGGACGCGCCGCCGTCCTGTTCCGACATTTGGAGCAGAGGATGTCCCAAAGCATCCTGATTGGGATGTTGGGATGCTAGCGGAACGATCCCGTCCCGATATATGGGATGGTATCCCATCCTGATATCCTGCGGAATGTCTCATTGGGATTTGAATCCTTGTGGTTAAGTGAACTTGATGGGATATGCTTCCACTTACTCTTTTTAATCTGCTTTGCCCATATGTAGTGGAAATGCTGCGACATTCATGTGAAAGAGTTCGATGAGTTCTTGAACATACCTCCATGCACAAAGGGATGGCACAATGCTGATGGAGCTTGACTTTGGTTGGTCCAAGTTTCACGAAGTCTTTTGTATTCCAAGTGCAAATGTGCCCATCAGTCCAATGACCTTGGACTTGGACTTGTTCATGGTGCTTCTGGTGGGAAAATGTAACACACTGTTTCAACAATGGACTAAACTGTTACCTTCATATTTTAGATTTTCTTGGAGAGTTTTTAATGAAGAATCTTTCCATTAATTTTTGCCTTACAATATCTGCAGGCATTGCCTCATTATAAATGTTGTCTGTCTTCTTGTTATGCTTAATTTCTATATAGTTTTGTGATGACTATTGAGACTTAACCATGCAAGAAAACAAACTTCATTATCATGACACATGTTGATCTTAAAATTTTGTGATAAAACTGGAAGAGGTTTTACGGCGCATCAAACGAATGAATGGCTGGAATTCACTTTTGGCTGATTCTTTCATGCTCGTTGTTGCCTTGATCATTTTTTTGGGCTTCAATCAGGGATTGTTGATAAATATTATATTTTAATTTATTTCTTTTCATGCACTACAATCTTCTAGTAGTAGTAGGTTTGATTCAAATATTTCCAACCATTCCCACCAAAAAAAAAAAAATCCCAGCCATCGATCTGTCAATTGGAACTCAGGATTTCCATGAATTATAATTAATTCAGGTGTTCTTCTTGTGCTATAACCCTAACCCATGTTATCTGGGGAAAAAAAATTTGAAAACACCAAACTAGAAATTACGTGCTACTGATGAATGTAACCTTGTGTCTAGATAGACTGGAGAGCAAGAGTGCCTATCAATCTAGCCAAAGGCCCAGGGCATTTGGTAACAATGTCCAACTTGGAAGGATTTGATGCATGCCCAAACAAAGACAAGCTCAAAGCAATCAACTCCCCAAGCGACAACCTAGAGGAGAGGAACCCTTCCCAATAGTATGGATCCAAATCAAAGAAAGCATCAAAGAACCTCCTTGTGCCCTTCAAGTCCAGCCTCAGCAGCGTCTCCATCCCAAAGCAGTAAAACTCCCTCGCTCTCCTCCTCTCCCCAGTCCACAGCGCAGCCCACACCCTACCGTAAAGCTGCCTCCCTCTCATCATCCGCGTCGAGCCCAAGCACTCCGCCATGGCGTCGGCAACCACCGGAGCCAACGCCAAGGTTCTCGCCACCATGTACCCCGTGGACGGGTGCACCAGCCCTCCGGACCCCCCAATCCCCATGACATTCTGGGGAATCACAGGTAGCGCCCCGCCCATCGGAATCAAACACTTCTCATCCTCTATCACACGCTTCACCTTGATCCCAAGATGTCTCAATCTGGCCACCATCCTCCTCTTCACTTCCACGTATGGCAGCACCGGCCGGCTCACCAGCGACGTCTCTTCGAGGAAGATCAACTTGGAGTCGAAGGGCATCGCGTAGAGGAACGACGGGAGTTGGCCGTTCCGAGGCCTCAAGCAAGGCTCGCTGCCCATATGCGAGTCCCTCCAGTCCATGAGCACCATCTTGTCCGTGTCGAAAGGGTGGCCCTCCACCTCTGCGAGTATCCCATGCGCGATCTGGTACCCGTGGTTCCTCCGTGGCTCGTCATATTCTATAAATGGGCTCGTGAATCCGGTGGCGTTGACGACCATGCTAGCTTTCAGCTCGGACCCATCGGAGCACGAGACGGTGGAGCTGAACTCCTTGTGCTCCACCTTCCACGCCTTGGCCTTGTGGAACTCGACTCCATTAGAGGCACATCCTTCTAGCAACTGCGTCTTTAGTCTTTTACGAGAGACTCTACCGTAAGGGCGGCCGAGATACTTGGTCTTCCGATCGTCGATGAAGATGGTTGTCATAGGCCACACCTTATCGAGGCAGCCTTCGAGGCCCATGGCCCCGAACTCATCAACCCAAACGCCGTAGTTGTTGGGCCACGCTGAGAGCGGCGAGGGGTCGATGCAGCAGACGTGAACGCCGTGCGAGGAGACTTGCTCGGCGAGGCGCAGGCCGGCTGGGCCGCAGCCGAGGATGATGGCGTCGTAGGATGATGAGTTCGATGGCTCGTGCCATTGGAGGTCGATGGCGAGACACTCTGGCTTGGATTCACAGCTCAGATCCAAGAAGCTTTGCAGTCCGCTGCTGCGAGCTCTGATGGTGGTTTTGTTTGGAAGTTGGTGAGATCTTCGAAGAGAGAGAGGTGGAGAGTTTGGTGGGAGGAGTTTGCAAGTGGTTAGAGGAGGCGGCATCTGCAGTGTTCTCATGTCTTTGGCTGGCAAGTGGCCTAAAGGAAGTACCCTGGTTTTTATCAGAGAACGGACTTCAGAGAAAGGGACAAAAGAGGACATGGGCGGGCCTCGGAGGAAAGGATACCTCTTTGTTTTCTTATGGTGGCAAAAATGCGGGAATCTTTGAGGTAGAAGTTTATTACGGCCATGGAGAGAGCAGGGTAAAAGGCCTTCAGCGGTCAGCAGAAAAGTGGGGGATCAAAATTTGGTGCATTGGATGGTCGGACTAATTTCATTCATTACATTGGTTTTCTAGCATTAAACAACTAAACAAAGGACAAATTGATGTATACGGAGACATATTTGGATTGAAAACCAAGTGGTTCTGAATATTTTTTCTAGCCATACAGTCTCAAAGTTTATCTTTTGGACCATGAGGAAGTGATCATTAGCATTTTTTTTTTTTTTTTTGATTATAATGGAGGCTAAGGAATAACCACCAGACCTTTATTGAAAAAAGAATAAATTAGGAGGTTTACAGATTTGAAAAGTTATGGATTTTAAGAAGTTTTACGGATCCCAAAAACTTACAGATTCTGAGAAGATTTACTGAAACAGAGGGATCAAAAAAAAAATTTATAGTACATGAATATTAGATCTTTTGATTGCTGTCCAAATCTTTCCAAAACCAGCAACCTTCTTTAATTTACATAGGATGGACCAATCGTTGAAGTGATTTAAAGCATCAGATGCCACGGAAGTAGGAGAAGAAATTTTGTGCAGGAAGAGTCTAGCATTGTGCTCTCTCCAACAAAACTAGATATGTATCCGATTTTTTCCAATGCATATTTTGGATATGTAGATTATAACAAAGTATCGGAATCATTAAATTGGATGTTTTACCACATATCATATCTGCATAGATTGGCCAAGTCAGGTGTGCACTCTGGACATGAAGACAATTCTTAAGAATATTGTTGTTAAAATTTACATTCTGATTTATTCCATACATCTGAAGCATTGTTATACGTTTGTCCTGGTACTGACAAGCCAGCTATGTTGAGGCAATGCGCATAAGCTAAGGCACTAGTCCAGATGCAAATATACGGGAACCCATGTGCATCAAGTGGCCTAAAGTTTATTGAGGGGACGAGGACGAAAGAATCTCCAAATGGTGTCCATGCTCTCCCCATAGTTGTATCATAATTCCTAGTCCGGAAACAAAATAAAAAACCTTCGTGTTAATCTTAAGATGCACTACTGATTTCAGAACAAGTTGGGATAAGTTCCGGTCTTTATTTTGGCAAGGTGTTCTCATCTTTATCTATTATTGGCATATTACTATAGCTAATAATTATGGTTCGGTGTAGGTCAAAATAAATGCGTTCCTTTTCTTTTTTATCATTATGTGAAGCGTAATTCTCGTGGTCTAAACATGGTTTTGCTTCCAAATACAACTTAAAATGTTAAAAGCGTATTAGTGAGGTCTTGGGCATCAAGAACTACAAGAAGCTTTCAGCACATTTACATCACGGATGGTTCTCATCCAATGGTTGTGGTTATACGCACGACAATATATCACATTGGGTGCCTAGATATTTATCGTATGGCCTTTCTCACAATCGGAAAGATATCACGTTGGTCTTCTTTCAAATGTATAATTAGAATGGTCATTATTGTTATAATTATTATTATTGCATGAAGAGCTAAAATGAGGTATTGGTCAAGTCAGCGACTCAGCGTGGATTAACACGCCACGCTGCCCCTTGTATTTCACCGATTCCGCTCTCTCCACCGTGCATATGCTCCCGGTTCACTCGCACCTGAGGCATGCAATAATTCCTCCACCTCCGACGAGCCACGTCACCCTTCCCCAGGCCCCACCAGACTCGACCCATTCAAACGGTCCAGCGTTGCCGGATCTTTTGCGTTGCGCGACGTGTCCAACAGGGAGTCAGCTCCCAGGTGGAGAGAGCCATGGGGAAGGGTGGAGATGGAGCTCGATGCGGCGCAGGCTCTGACCGAGATGGCGATACTGGAGGGCCGTGGAAAAGAGGAGGAGGCGGAAGTGGGTTAAGGACGACGGCTCGCCTTCGAGGGCTGGGGAGGTGAGCTTCAGAGTAGGGAAGTGTGGGGGATTGGAGGTGATTTTTTGCTGGATTAGAACTTTTCCCATTACTTTTTTCGATTTCATCGCTTCGGACGCTGATTTCTGATGGTTGTGTTTCGTAAAAATGCTTCCTTTGATAAGGGGTGTATGTTGTTATTTGATTGGAAAATTTTCCCGTGGGAGGGGAGCTGTATAGGTTCTTGATTTAAGCAAAAGTATGAGAAACGTTCTTGATTTCGGTATAGAATGGGTTTTGAACAAACAAAAAAAAAAAAAAAAAAGGAATTGTCAATGAAAGTGATTTTGATCTATTTTGGTTGGAGACGCTGGGATAAAAAAGAGATTAAAAAAGAGATTTTGATTTCTGTTCATAAATACTTGCATTTACTTGCTAAGTTCTTGGGTGAACGGATGTATTTCGAACTATTTTGGATTCATTTCACCTTGATTTAAGTTTTGTATTGGAATTAACACTATCTTTCCATAAGTAACCGACAACTATCCATTTGGGGAGCAAATGAGGGCAGCTTTCTCAAAATAGAAGATAAAGGAAGCAACATAAAACCATACAATTGTCTTGAAAAAAAAAAAAAAAAAAAGCAAGCTAGAATAATCCATTTGTGGAAACAAAAAAGGCATCAGAGCATGTTTATATGAAAATTTCTAGGAAAACTTAGCATATCATTGCTTTCTCTGTGCATAGCTTCTAGTGTTGTCAATGTGAAAAAATCATGTGCATTGCATGTAATGCAATCAAGTTTGGGGTAAAGTGAAAGAATCAAACTACTTATGCAAATATGGGTACCAAGGTGTTGAATGTTCAACATCAGAGTCTTGATTCAATGTCATGTACTGGTCGGAGAATTGATTATATGTTATGTATTACTTAATTGCTTTCTTTCTCTCATATACAATTTTAGTACTCTTTATGTAATTACAAACTGCTCTGGATCTTGTCATATCCCAGCTATCAGTATAAATGATTATTAAGTTAGCATGTGCCTTTGTTTTGCCAAATAGGGACCTCGTTGGTTTTTCTCCCTCCTCATCTGTTAACTCCTAAAATGTAGACAACAAGCACACATGCAAAAGGATGAGAGGATTGAGGAAGAGTGACTGGCAAAATAAACATTCACTTTAAGGCTCTAACAAAATAATCATTGCGATGGTAATAACAAACTTAAATAATAGATGAAGTCTAATGTGCATGAGATCGCAAACTGTTATAAGCACTTTAATGCAGTTGTTCTCAAGTAGCAGCCAGTAGTATGGAATGCATAAACTCCAAATGCTGATTTGTATTTGTTTCTTTTTGTCAGCCTTTAATCCTCGTTTGCATAATAAGGGAGATTCTGAATTCCATGTGACCCTTTCTTACACTGGATCTTCCTGAAAGGGTTGCAACTGTAAACTAGCTGTCCAAAATTAGAAGCAACATAATGTCCATACTTGCTGATATCTAGTAGTCAAACTAAGTCCAACTGATGAAATGAAGCATATTATGAAAATGATGATTCAGCGAATAAAAGGAAAAGAACTTTGAAGAACTTGTCTTGAGCATTATTTTACCAGTGAAGTCTTGATTCTACATTTAAATGGTGTCAAAGCTTCTTTGTTAGCAGAGAACATACAAAGGTAAGCTACTTTTAACATCTTTTTTGATTTTTGATTATTTAAATGTAAAATTTTGCACTATACTGGCTTAGATAAATCAGTCCCTTTACATGTCATTATGGAGATTTCATTTGTGTGGTTTCCTCTAGCATTCACATTTGGCTGGTGATCATAAAAAAGATAAGAAAGCTGTCAAAGATGCAATGAAGGATAGAAAAAATGTCCAGCAGGTGTTTGAATTGCCTAAAGCAGACATCAGCTGCACCACTAGTAACATTTCATTCTCTGGTGCTAGATTGAAGCAAAATTTGACCAAGGTAACAGTGGTTCCAGTCTCATGAGCGTATTTCTTTTATAACATATTTAAGATTCGTGTTTCAGAGACTGAGAAGGAAGCAAAGAGAATATGCAGAATATTTGCTAATAGAGAGTCCGCTTGGCAGACAATTCATAAGCAGCAGGTAAAAGAAAGTGCTAATTCTTTTTCATTTCTGTCAACTGTGTTTTTCTTTTGGCAAAAATGTTGTTAACTTGTGGTTAGCTCTATGTACTCAAAATTATCACTTGTGCTTGTCTTGGATGGCATGCCTTATCATGCTTCTCAAGTTTTGTCTATGTTTTATCAGGCCATTCATGCGGAGTTGACCAAAAAAGTTGCTGATTTGTCAGTGGAAAATAAGAATATGAAGATGGTATTCATAATTCCCTTGTGATCTTGGAAAATAATGTTATGTGTTTCTTTTTAGAATAGTAATAACCTTATATATGTTAAAAAATAATTACCTGATATTGCTTCTACGATTTTCTAAATTGTGGCTGCTATTTTTGCTTTCATGTCTCAAAGGTTGAAAGGTGGTTGTCCCGGTATGCTGAAAAGGAACTTTATGCATTATATGGGTTTTCTCCTATACTGGTGATAGCCTTAACTGATCCAATCATTTAACAATTTTGTTTCATATGTGCGATGGGAGTAGGATAAGGAGTTGGTCATGAAAGAGTACCATTGCTTGAAGGACACAAACAAACAACTGAAGGAGCAGGTTTGGTCTCTTTGAAGTATATGAAGTCAACAGAAGATGCATGATTCAAATATTTTTTTAATTATAGTGCAATTGTATAAATTTCTCAAAGAATTTTACACTCTGCAGATCGCCAAGACAATCAAGTGTGTGGTTGGGACAAGCGCAGCGACCATGTCCATGCAGGTGGAGATATCATCTTCATTGACTAATCTCCCACCAATGATATTTGGTAGACTGCCTCGGGTGCTGTATGTGTGGCCTCTCCGGCCTTCCGTTTCTCCAAATGCTAGACCTTGCCATGATCATGATAGTTATAGTATGTTTAGTGGATCAGGGTCACAATTCCATATGCCACCCTGTGCTTGGTTTTACCCCTTACTGCATGAGGTATCTGGATCCTGCTCTCAACATTCTCAGTCATCTAAAGGAAGGCATGAAGATCCTGTCGGTAGACAGCATGCTTTAGGACAATCCTTCAGAGCACTGGACTAGGAAGAGAAAGTAATGTTGCATAGCTGCAGGGAAATAAATGTTTCTTTACCACAATTAATTGCGGCTGAGAAAGAGGAAAACACTGCTACAAGCGGCCAAGGGTCAGTAGGAACAATCCAAACCATCAGATGTTAAAGTCTTTGTCCGGATAAACTAGTCCACATATCTTCTCATGGTAGGACTTTAGTTTCTTCGGCAGATGTTAAAGGTGAACGGGCGGCTAATCATGATCATGGAACTTCCCTTGAAAAATCTCAAGGAGCTTCTTGTTACCCTCACGAGAAATTATTGAGTGTAGCTGCAGCTAAAACAACTTCATCGAAGACAGGTTGGATTGTGCTGCTAAGCTCTGAAAAGGGTGTTGATGTATCTTAGCTCCTGATACTAGTTCTGGCCTTCCTAAATGAGCATCTAGCTAATGCCACTCCCTAGGCCCAATCCATAGGAATCATGTTGGTGGCTGGAGTTCTTGTTTTCACCATGTGAAGATCCACCAGGTTCTGTGCAGGCCAGAACACATGAGGAACCAAGGCAAGGAGGGAAAGAATAACTTTTGACATCTATTTTTTGGCTTTTCAAGAGTGCTGTCATAGGAAGTGAATCTTAGAGGATGGGTGACACATTATAGAACTAGATCATTATCTTTTATCTGCTTCAATTATGTAAAAGAATGAGTCAAAAAAATGACCCAATCAGTGTCATGTAATGTGGCAAAACTACCTTTGTATACCTCTACACGCTATGTTATATGGTTTTCACATCCAGCTACCCATGAAGCATATTTTCACTGGATTGCATGCAGGAAATATTGTTGAAAATAATACTTCAAATACTTCAATGGGATTATTTGTAGATGGGTCTCCAACCAGTAAAGTAATAAAAAATATGTTAATTAATTACATATTCTCCAAGATCTTAAGTGATGCTCGTTATAATTGTGAGTTACTGTACCATTATATTGACTGTTTCACAATGATCATCCCAAAGCGTTGGACACTCATAGTTCTCCCTAAACTTTTACTTGTTCGTTATCAGATTTCTTCTGCAACTAGATCTGGATTGTAGAATAGTATAGGCTAGATAGATTGATAGCTAAATATCGTAGGAAGGCTCGTGGCCGTTCATCCGGTGGCCCAACACATGTACGGCGTATCGTGTATCGTTACCCCTCTTCTTGTGGGAACACGCTTGCTTAAATGTGCTCCGGCGGAACAGTCATCATTACTTTTTTTTTTTTTTAAATAGAAATAGGAAGACTTTGTTCTTTTCCTTGTTTCGGTTTGCTTCCGAGTTGCAGCGAGGAAATGGCGATGACCGTCGAAGGTAAACAACTGCTTCTAGTTTTTCTTAAAAATTGGATTTTTATCAAAATTAAATGAAGAAAACGAATCCCAAACCGTGTCTCGCCTCTTCAATACCGGAATCTATTGGTCTTGTTTCTAGGGTTTATGAGTCGACGTGAGCCTAGGATATCTAGTTTTTTTTCCTAGATTTTTTTTTTGTTGTCAGCTGCTCGAAATAGTAGAGATAATTAAGCGTATTATAAGGCGGAGGATGTGAATTATTGGAGTGTTATTCTTTTGTCCCCTTATTGAAATACTTGTGGCTAAGCTATTCAAGATTATGCCTGATTCTAGGGTTTGATGCGCGGTCACTATGTGAATATGGGCATTGTAAGTTCTCTTGGGGTTTGTATTGGCTGTGAATTATCTGATCCAGTGTTCTTGAATTAATTCCTCATCAAAATATTATTTTTTAAATTTCTTTTTCCTGGTGAGATGTTTGGTCTTTGTGGCTTGCAGTCTGTTTCGATTTTGAAAACTTTTTCATAGTGAGTGTAATGATTTAGGAGCATCAGGGTTGAATTGTATATGGACTAACGTTCAGCTTCTTACATGATGGAGTGAGGAAATTTGATGTTTGTCACTTGTATTCACTATTCCTCATTGTCATTTTCGCTTTTTTCAACTTTTGCAAGGTTTTTGAACCTTTTGAGTCTACCATTGTCGGCTCAAACTAATGTGTTGTTTATGACTGAATCCATGGGCTCTTTACTTCAAGCAATGGTCACAACGATCAACTCCTTAGTTGTTTTGGAACATTCTCACTTTTATTTGCAATAGCTGATTGCAAGTTCACTAAGTTTTGGAATTGAATCTCAAACTTTGCTATAGCGGTTGCGGTTTGTTCAATAAGGTCACTTTTGTGGCACACCTAGGGAATTAAACTTCATATTTCCATGAGGAGAAAGTTGTGTGTGTGTGTGCACATATCCTTTTCACATGCAGCTATCAGAATTGGTTTGTTTATGTCAACAGCTTATATAGATTGTGTGCTTTGTCATCTTAACTAGTTTACCTCTCTGTTTGTATATCTCATCGTTCTGTTGGATGTGGACTGGGTGAACGATGATTTGCTGATTGTCAACTACAGTGTAAGTCCAAGATTCTATAACTGTCATTTGCTTTTATTGCAGCTAAATGGCATTTTGTTGCTGAATTCTTGTTGATATGCAGGCTTGCTGGACTTGCTTTTATGTTTTCTGCTAGCATTCTGCTTCAAATCCTGGTATCACTTCCTTATCTGATTTGATTTAATGTTTTACATGTTGTGGTCCTGCTAAAGGTTGTAGTTTAATGATCCAGATTAAGTTCCTCATGAGCAATTGCATGTTTAAACAAATGTGATGCTGTGCAAAAGGCAAGTGTGCTGCCAATTTGGTGATATCATTTGTGTTTCTCCTTTTGGACATTTTATCCTTCTATCACTTGTTGATGTATATCGTTCCTCTGCATCAGTATTCTATTATTTTCACTCCTTTGGAAGATGTAGTATTGCATCATTAGATTTTTACTCTTTTTATGAAAATAGTTTTTACATCAGATATCCTGTTTGATGGAGCTCACCAAATCTGGAAGTTTGCCTCCTTGCATATTTCCTTAAACTGTCAAGCTGTACCATCTACAATCAAGATTATTGATATCAAGAATCAAACTGCAAAAATTGAAATCCAATAGATCTGTGCCCCCTCTCCTCCCCCATCTCAACATAGTTTTTTCCCTCATTTCTTAGCAGTGAACTTCACAGCAAGGATGATTTAAAGTTTGCATTTTCTAAATTTAGATATTTACACTGGAGGCTGTTGCTATGCCCCATGTTAGATTGGGTTTCCTTGAACATTGACAACCATACGTGCGTATTGAAGTCTCTACATAAGCCAAGGACTTACTTTAATGTAGCATCAAATATTGAGAAATAATTGGTGCTGTACAGATAAGTCGATTTGTTGGCTGAGTTCGGTGTTGTGGTGCCCTAAACATTTCATTTTCGTTTAAGCCTATCTGAACAGCCTTAATATGGACGTGGTGCATCATGTCAAAGAAGTTTTTCTACTAGTTTCTAAGGGCTAATTTCCCATTGCATCCTAAGAGGCATGAAATGTTTGTCTTGGTTGTCATATGTTTATATTGTGTTGTTACAGCTTATTTCATGTGAATACATTGAAATGTCTGGCATTCTTTGTCAAATGTACAAATTCTGTCATTACCTCATGTTGTCTCATATTGGCTCAAGTTATTAGTTGAATAATAAGATATATGGATGTTTGCATGCTGTAAATTGATACTAGAGGAAGGCTCTATGTAGAGACCTGCTCTTAGGAATCAGGCTTGTAGTCTATTTGATTGGTGCAGTCGCTGAACCACAAGCTTGTTATTCTGACAAAATGTTGGTGGCCTGCAATTTTTATGTAAGAATTTGGAACCTGTATGCTGTATGTGTGTGTGTGGGTGTGTTCCCGTTCTTGGGATAGTGTGGGAGTGGTTGTGGCAAAAAATGTCACTTTATGTGCTGGATTGCATCTATTCCCAACTTTTATTTAGTTTGAAGAGATGCACTTATACATTACATGCTAAGGTACCTGACAGTGCTCAAAGTTATCATTGTGGTCATGCTATTCAACTTCCATTACACTAGTAGTGAATATGCAGACTTGAATACCATATGTTTATTGTTCAGCTCTGAGTGACATGCACAAAGTCCAGCCTAGAGTTGTTTGATTGGTTTATAGGTAATATATGAAAAGTTTGTTGCATTTCAATCTTCTATAGCTAATCGAACATTTTTCTTGGTCATTCTAAAGAACCTTACAAAGACATACTGTGGCAAACTTTTGTTTGCTTTTGACATGTTATGTGCTGGTATCTTAAGATTTTCTTCAGAAAATAAAAGAGGTACTTAGCGATACCATTTTGAGGTGGCATAAGATTCTCTGTTGAATTTGTGATATTTCTTAGTGTTTTCACATATCAGGTTAGAATGATAAAAATCCTATATGAGTTCAGTTTATTCTTCCACATACTTGCATTCTTTTGGTTATCTACTTATTCCTCTTGAACACTTTGTAATATTGTTGGTTTGTAAGTATTTGCCTTTATTTATTCTGATCTTAGATTGCATAAAGTTGAATTTTTTAGGCATTGATTTTTTTTTTTTTTAATGTATCTCATAATTAAATAACATACTACAAAATGACATCAAGAAATCAAACGATCGGATTATTAGAGTTTACTAAATAATTTTAGATTGTAGGAGTATCGTATATTGCAATCATTTGAACGATAATAAGATAAGAAGATGGGAACAACTATTATGAATTAAATAAGTTTCATGAGTTACATCAAAAAATAGATGTGCGCTAAAGGACTTAATGTTGCTTTTATTTTGAGAAAATCACAATGCAACTTCCAAATCTGAGACAAGAATTCCTTAAAGAAAAAAAGAGCACAACTTGTCAATGTCCCTTGAGGGTTAAACTTAAAGTTTGAGAAGCTACTAAATTGGGTGGGTGAGGACCTCATATTTTTGAGAGATGAAGCATCAACCTTGCCACAGTAACAGTGGAGCTTCAATTAACTTGGGTAATATAGGCATGGTTGAAAACACTAGATTATGCATCTCAACAAATGTTGTGACAAGAGAAGGATAATTCTTATGGAGATGCTTCAACAATCCAAGGTATTCCACCATTAGTATATGATGAAGAGAATAACTTGTAACATATCTTGGATTTTCAAATCATGCCGCAAAGTTTTAAAATATTCTGACACAACAGTGTGCTTGTAAATGTTTTAATTGTGTCCATAATTGATCTGCTAATATTCATGCTCAGTTCAATGAAGCTCCAGTGTTGCTTAGTAAGTAAATCAGAGATATGAAATACTTTGATGTATGTCCATCTTTGGTTGAACATGACACAACGTTATCTTTTAATGTTATACGTGGCTTTCATGCACACATGCATAATTGGGGTTCATGGTCTTCAACCTTGATTCACTTTTTCATTAATCAAAATCATGGTATTCCGTACCGGTTCGAACCGGTTGGTACACCCCGTATCGTACCGTATCGGTAGAAAATCGATTCGGTTCAGATGGATTTTTCGAAAAATGGCCTGAACTAGATTTTTCAAAAAATGGCCTAAACCGGACCGAACCTGTCGGTTCAGTACGGTATCGGCCCTCACCGCTCGATATCGGACGGTTTGATCTAGTATGGTGTGGTACAGTACTAGTATGGTACCGGTTCGGTCCGGTTCGGCTTGGTTTTCTTTCTTTTTTTTTTTTGAGCATTGGGTGGGATTTTTTTTGAATTTTTTATTGTTGGTACGGTCTGGTACAGTGCGGTGCGGTATTGTACCAGTCGGCAACCGGCACGGATTCCGATACCGAGTCTGTGAACTTTGATCAAAACCAAATTTATTTTCATGGATATCATGTGAGATGTATTACTTTGATATTGGGTACGTTTTTGCTTTACGACAGTGTAACTAGCAAACTCCTCTAGCAAATGATTGCTTGTAAGTATGAATTTCAGTGTAAATGATATTTTTCGGCCCGTTATAATACTGAGTATTCACTGGCTGTGACATAGTCTTATGCATTGATCAGATTAGTTCTTAGGGGACTGGATGTTTATTAGTTGTTAAGATTCTTTATTTCTTTGTATAAACTGAGTTAATTTATTCAAAACAACTCTCTTTATATTGTTTTGCTTTCACTTTCTTAGTGATTATTCCAAATTCTATCTTACTGAGTCAGGTCATTGCTATTTTATTGTTTACTGTGCATTGCACAAGTTTTAGCTAAACACATGCACATGCATACACACACTCTTATGTGCATGTAGAAATACCTAATTCCTGGAACGTTTTCATCTTGGCAGGCATGTGCTTTATACAACAATTGGTGGCCTATGTTATCAGGTGAATGGCGACACGACATACCAAATCAGTTAGGCTTTGGTTCTGTTATCACTGACATATTTGTTGTTGCTACCACAGCTCTCATGTATGTGCTGGTGCCCATGCCCTGTTTGTTCTTTGGAGGTGGTTCCACAAGTTTCTTGACCAGCAGGGAGGGTGGGGGGTGAGTTTACATCTATTTATGCTTTACTTTTGGTTGCCATTTTAAGATTCCTGAATGTCACTTAAATATTTCTGTTTGCATGGAATCAAGCCATAAGTATGATGCAACAAAAAACAGCAACTTCTTTTGGTTTGAAAATGACAGTTTGATACACCTCTAGTATTTGTAACATGCTCATACGACTTTCCTTTTTAGCTAGTAATTAGTAATTACTTTTTAAAGATGCAAGAACAATCTGATGTTCTTGGTTTATTTGTGCTTGATGTGCTAAAAATTCAGTTGGCTTGTCATATTCTTAATCTTTATCATGTACCACTTGGCGTCCTAAAATTTCTTCTTTATTTTGCAAAAACTTTGAACTTGCATGAGCGGACAGTTCCAGTGATGTGTACAGAGTTGTCAAATCACATTTCTAGGAGAGCAGCCATCTTCTCTCTGATCAAAAGAGTATCTTATGCTCATTGGTTTTTGCCTTCACATATGGTATACTTACAGGGTGCCACTAAATTGCAAAATAGGACTTCAGAAATTAGGCTAATGAGTCTAAAATTATTCAGAAGGAAAAAAATGAGGGAGGAGGAGGGAATATGTAAAGTCTGCATTGGTAGCTACCATTTTATTTGTTAGTAATATACAAAATAAATAGTCACCATCATGAAACTTATCTAGCCCAACACGTAATCAAACATGAATTTTTCTGATAAACATTAAAAGAACATGCTTGTTGAACTAGAATAGCTGAGATGCTGTTCGAACACTCTTTACCAAAAACAGATATTTAGATTCAGTCACTGTTGGATGGGCCCAAGCTGACTCACTTGTGCCTGTAAAGAATACCTTCTTGTCTTCTGTTTTTCTTTGCACATGTATTTCTTACATCAGCATCTGTTGGGAATTGGAAAATTGTAATACTTGAATTTTTCATCCTTGTCTTGTATGGTTTTGTGATGTGCCCTGCCAGCTTTAAGCGCATTTGTGCAATGTCATGATCATCGTTCTTCTAAATTTTTTGTTTAAAAGGAGCCCTGGTGCAAAATGCTGATTATAAACTTTGTCTCATGGTTGACATTTGGAGTAAAAATGATAACCAATGCGCCTTTCACATTGTCCTCTTACACCATGACAGCTCTTCTATCTGGATTTCTTAGACCAGGCCATATGTACCACCTTAAGAAAGATTGGATGCCCTGCCACGTGCTTTGCTAACTGTTGGCCAAGAATTTCTTGATTGCTAAGAATCAGATGCTGCCCGGCGGTATCACCATGATGCTAGTCCTCTTGTATTGGAGTCATTTTTGAGTTACACGTGGCCCTGAAGTAGACGCTATCAACCGATGATTTATTTTCTCAGTTGTAGGGGAGTTGTGTTAACATGGAGCCAACACATGCCTCACTGGCAGCATTTGCAAGTGGTTCCTGCATCTAACCATGCTACCTTGTTTGCGGATAACCTGCTCTCTTCTTTATTTAGACTTGTTAGCCGCCCAACGTCAACTCTTCGCTAAGAAAAAAGAGAAAACAGAAAAGAAAAGAAAAGAATTATGCAGACATGGATGGCAGGATCCTTGATGTTGTTTGATGTTTAAAGGCTGATGGTATCACCTAAAAGGATAGGTGCTACATCATGTCGATGATAAGTTTTCACATTGTCAACAGACTACAAATATGCATATAGCTTTAAGCACCTGTGTCATTTTGCTTTGCCATCTGATTCCAGCATAGGCTGACCAGCAAAGTTGCAAATTCTCTACTCTTTTGGTTTTTATTGCGCCAATCCATTTTGTTGTAATTTGTTAGAATTTCTCCTTTTCAGCTGGATTAATGCAGCAAAATTCTTGACGGGTGCATCCGCTGTTGGAAGTATTGCTATTCCAGCAATCCTGAGGCATGCCAACATGATCGAGACAGGAGCCATGTTCATAGAGTTCGTCTCCTTTTTCATTCTCATCTGTACGGTTCTTTGTTTCCACCGAGTTAGCCTCGATGAAGACTGGTAGGAAGCTGCCGGTGAGGATCGACCCAAGAAACGGAGGGACATGTAACCCATGTATTGCTTGTGTACAGTTATTGCATATATTTTCTCTCGGTGGAAAGAGGTAATGGCATTGCACCCTTCATGTATTTCACTGGGACAAATGAACCGATTTTTGAAGAACCGGAGTAGCCGGTTTGAGCTCGTCATGTAACATCAGTATTAGATTCCGATATACTATGTGACAATTTTAGCAGGCAATATTACAACTTTGGTCCCCTGACGCACCAAAAAGAAAAACCCACTCTCACTGTTGTTCCTTTAAAATGATTTTGCTGTTTTGATGGTAAAGAGTTAGTAACTAAATGTTTCAGACCTCATCGATGATCTGGCCTGGTGAATTCGAGGCAAGCAATGAGAAGGTCTGTTGATTTTTTTTTTTTTTTGATAACATGGGAATACTAGATTAATATAAGAGGCAATACAAAAGTTCTGTAACTACAAGTAGCACCCTGAACTGAGTCCCTGCAAGGAACACATTACAAAGCTAGGATACATTCCAACACAAGAACCAAAACCTGGTACCCTGTAACACATTGACAGGGCAACATACAATAATGTGGCAGGCAACAACTCCACAGAATAACACCAGGACTTTTATGTTCAGACGGGTGGTGCCAGGAGCAACAATTGTTGGCCACAGTCCACATACCTCGGAAACAGTTGAAAATCAGTCTGTTGGAGGCATAATGCAGTAGGAAGCATGGTAAGGTTCCCTGCAGAAATAAGCAGATGAGGCTTCCCCTCAGAGAGATCTGTTGCCATTCCCTGCATCTACAAAGGACAAACAAACGTATCCCCATGAACAACAAATAAAACTGCAGAGCTGACAATGCCGAAACTTGGACTTTTTTTAAAATTAACAGCAGCATATATATATATATATATATATATATATATATATATATATATATATATATATATATATATATATATATATATATAAAACAGTGCCAATAATATTCCACGTGTGCAATAACTTTACTAGCCCATGCTGGCTATCGTGAAGTAAACTGTTTCCAGGCCTTCATACTTGTTTGCATGATAAGATCTGAACTTGCATTGATTTTAGGTTGCATTTGGTGCATTGCTAGATAGTGATAATCTGGATTACCTGCAATTTGAATAGATTATCAGTAATATTGATTAATGTATTTGGAACACGTAGATAATGTTATAGTAAAATTATTAAGAATTTTGATTGACATATTTGGTACGACAATCAGAACATCGTTAATGTAACATTAAATTCTTAAAATATTTTTAAATCAAATTTATTAAATCAAATAATAAAATAATAATAAAATAATAAATCAAATTTATTAAATCAAATAATAAATTTATTAAATCAAATAATAAATCATATAGTCTTATAATTCTCCATATAATAATCAAATATTTTAAAATAATATTACTAATCACTTAATAATAATATTTTCTTATTACCCAAATAATATTTTTTTATTATTAATAAAATAAAAATATTTTATTATTTATCTTTATCTTTTTCCTTTTGTCTTTTTTTTTTGTTTTTTTCCTTCTTGTTTTTCCCTTCCCTTCCTCCCACCTTGGCCGATCTCCACACCCGTTCCGCCCCGCCCCAGCTGATCCTTAACTATCGGTGCTGCACCCACTCCTTCCAGCACACCACCCGCGGCCCCGCCCCAACGCCATTCTTTGCCGTAGCCATCCGCATCTGTTCCACCCTCCTGCTGCGCCCGTTTCACTCATTTGCCATCTTTTGCTGCGATCGTTCGCCTCTCTGTCATAGCCGTCTGTGCTGCACTGGCTGTCCGCCTCTAGCTCTGTGAGACCACCACCCTCCTCCCCTCTCTCCTGGCCGTTCGCACCCATTTTGCCCCTTTGCCGCGGTCATCCACGCCACACCCACCGTCGTTTGCTTCACACCCGCCATTCGCCCCCGACTCCGTGAGACTAGCACACCCCTCCCCCCTGGCCGTTTGTGCCCGTTCTGTCCCTCTGTCGCAGCAACCGTCGCCGTCCGCTCTGCACTTGCTGTCCTTCTCTGGCTCCACGAGACCACCACCCCTCTCCTGGGCCCCGATGGCCGTCCATGCGAAAGCTGGTGGTTCAGCAGCTAGGAGGATGAGGAGAATGATGAGTGGGAGGATGGGGAGGGGTTTAGATTGCATTTATTTGATGAGGATAATTTCGTCCAAATATTTTATTGTCAGATTATCAAATATTTAGTAATTTGGATAGCCATCTCATTCTCTTGATAATTCAGATTATTTTACGGAAGATAATTTAGATTATCTAATAATTTATATTATTAATTTAAAATATATATCATATATGATAACCTGATAAAGTTCTTTTAAATTGCAAGCAATTGCTGGCCACCGAATGCAACCTTAAGGTCGTGAGGTATTTCCAAATTCACTAATTGACCCACCGGAATGTCATTCAATGCTCGTGGTTCCCGACTTCTTCGAAGGTTGATGTTCACTTCATTAGTAATGATCGGAGGTGACAGAGATTCTGCTCGATCTCTCAACATGATAAATAATGTCGGTCCTGTTATGGTGTTATCTACAAATGTGCTGCCGACGCAGCCTGTCGCCCTCGCGACCATCTCCTGTCGGAGGACGCCTTTCACGCGTTGAAGTTTCTTCGTTGTCACCGTCCTGGGTCCTCCTCCACGAGATTGAAGTAACATTATTGCTAAGAATGGTGCAGTTTAGGTAATTACAGATGCCATGGGCATCATCCGAGGACGATGAGCCATTTGGATAATTCTACATATTTATATCGGAGACCAGAGAGAGGCAATCAAATTTCACAGGCTGAAAAAAAAAAAAAAAAATTTCCAGCAAAGCGAGAGTGGGAACGGATTTGTAATGCAAACTTGCGTGTCAGTAACAAGTTCTACGTTCGTGTAACCGGTAACGACATGTCATTTAGATGGGGGATAGATCAAATGACTATTCGTTGTTCTCGGATGTACGAAAGAGAGCAAAGCGATGCGGGGATCCGGGAGAAGCGGGACCACAATTATTGTTTCTTTTTGTTTCAGATGTAATACCATTCAATCATATTCTTTCGTTTGTTTGAACGTAATTATTGCAGTACCATACTCTCCAGAACCACATCTATATTCTAGCCAGGAGATGTGTCTGCTGCAACTTTAACACCTCTATGCATCCAAAATTTTTATCCGAAACGCTATGCAAGAAATCATACTTTAGTTTGGTTTGAAATCCCATGTATCCAAAATTTCCATCTGCTGCAACTTTAACACCTCATGTATCCAAGATTTCTGCGACCATTACCATGGGTGGGGCATGGCCCACAATTCTATCAGGAAGATTCTTAGCTTGTTCTGGAGAGACACCATAAGGCCAAATTTCCATGGAAAGTCCATAGCGCCACAGTAAGTTAGGCCAGTTTCTGTACCACCCTTTTTCCTTGCATGGAATCACCATTGCCTCTTCATTTTTCCTGATCACACAGCTTTTCAACAACAATGCCAACAATTCTATGGGGAAAGTTCTTTTGCTGCTCAAATCTTAGCTACAATCTTTAGGTCAGCGCTAACACGAGTCAAAAGAATTCAGTCCACCGAAAGAAAAAAAGAGAAGAATTCAGATGAAGACATTTTGTTCATGCTGGTTACAGCTCTCGCTTCTCTTTCACTCCCAACGTCCAAACTGCTCCGGATCGATGTCTTCGAGCATGTTCCAGTCAAAGGTTCCATCAGCGGCCAGAGGCAGCAAGCCATCGTCCCTTGGAGATGAGCAACCGTGAGAACTGGTCCTCTCAGCTATCTGTGGGTTTGCTGAGGAGGATGCCTCGGGATTTCTTCGCCGGCTCTCACTGTTCATGGCGACATTAGCAGAAGGCCGCCGATCAAACGACCTTAGCGTCCCGGATTTGATGTACACCCGGCACACGCTAAATTCGTTCCTCAACTGCACAACCGGAAAAAAAAAAAAAAAAAAAAAGGTAACATCATGGTAACTCTTTGCATTAAAGTTTACATTTATCTATAGTTGTGAAGTTGTCTTCTTCATATATGAGATTTAAACTCTTTGGATATCTTCGACTGATCTTTCTGCTCATTTTTGTAATATTTTATTTTTTGATTTCTATGGATGAATGATTTTCTCCAGTGATTTAAATCATTCAATTTACCAAAAAAAAAGTTCATCATTCTTTTTTTTGCTTTTTGGTTTCTTCTAATGAAAGGACAGCAGACCAATCAAAATACATGAAGGTGTGTATAGTTTCGAGTCTTCGAAGTCTTTCTTTCTTTGTTTTGTTTTTTTATCTTTTTCTTTGAATGGTCTTTCTTTTGTTTTTTTTTGTAATGAGAATGAAGTCTTGAAACTCTTTGGACCATCTAATTATTTAATCATGGATGGATATGTAACTAAATGCACTGATAAAGAAATAAATGACTGGCCTGCTACATGGTTTTGCTAGCTCTAATAGAAAGAAAATGAGATTTTTGTTTGAAAAAAAAACGTAAAAGGAGGCTAATTATGGACAGTAAGCCATATTAGTTACTAAATTTTATTGAGAAAGAAGAAGGCGAGACATACATACAACATTTGAAAACAACAAAAGGGAGAGCTAGAAAAAATATACAGTTAAATAGAAGAACAGAAAGCTGTAAGAAATGAAAAGAAGAATCAGACACTGTTCCGAATATAAAAGGAAGGAACAAAGTAGGAGACTCATAAGAATAGCCACTGAAAGAAGTTTAAGTTGCAGCAGAAGGAGATCCTGGATGATCACAAAGCTTCAGTTCCTCCATAATTGTCCCCGTGGGATGGCCCCCAAAAGAAACGGGATCACCGAGGGATAACTAAGTCATGAGAATGTAGGGTCACTCATCATCATACAGTGAGCAATCATAGAGTAGGAGAGAAAAACTTGAGTCCGGCTAAAGATCAGTAGCTATAAAAAAAAGGGTCTCATCTATACTCAACTGAAGAAAGGGCACCTTGTTCCTTGATACCCTAGACCCCCTCCCAAGCTTTGCCAAAAGTTATAAGGAGGTGTTTGGTTCAGGGGAATGAAGGTCTAGAATGGGAATCGAAATGAGTAATTCTCATTCTACCAACTTGATTGGAGGGAGTCCCATTCTGATTTTGATTTTGGAGTGAAATGGAAATTGTCTATTGTACCTAAAATTCAATCCTTACTCTCTCATATAGATACAAATTTCTATTTCGATTTCGATTTCCGGTCATTAACCAAATGCTTCAGGGGATTTGATCATTCCAATTCTTATTCCAATTTATTTCAATTCTGATTTTGATTTCGGTTACGAACTAAGCACTTTCCGAATGTTTTCTAATCACAGGACCAAAGGTGCAGACAAAAAAATTCCACTATTATTGAAAGAACCCTGGACGTGTCTATATCAAAACCAACTGCAGAATTTGATTTCCAGACTTTTTGAATCTGCGGCTTTAATTGCTATATCTTGGCAAAACTTCTCAGGAGTAGATGACTCAAAGAAAGAGGGAATTGAAAATGGTATATAGAGGCTCTCATTAAATCAGATCCATCACTCTCTCTTGAAATGCTATCGTGTTGTTTGGGCGTACATTTTGGAGAATCAAAACCATTTCGTAGATTAAACTTTCTCTAAATCAGAATAATCCATTGAGAAAGCAAAAACAACAATTTTTTTTTCCAAAGAAAGGTGTAATAACAAATTAAACGGGCAGGTATATATACCTTTGGATGAGTGCTTGATGTTGTTGCTACTGCTTCTTCAAGAGCTTTATACTCATTCATCTTCCACTTGGTTTTGGTCCCAGTGGGGGCTCTTCCTGTGTAGAAAACCATGGTCTTCTTCCAACCAATCCTCAGGTTCTGTGACGAGAGAACATAACTTGGGGATCCGGTCAACTTCCAGTAGCCGGAAGGGGTGGTGCGTGTTGGTCTCCCCCCTTGTGCTTCTCTTTCTTGCATTGGGCAGAAGAAGAACCACTGCTCAGGATCCCGGATGCTTGCTTCTCCTGAGATCGCTGCATAAACCAAAAGAAGTTTTACTCCAATTAAATTAATCGTCCCTTGAATATAAGGGAGGGAATCCACCCAAATTTACTTAGACAATGAACATGCTCAAGGAAAAGAAGAAAAAGAGTTGTTTTTTTAGAGGAAAAGAAAACCCAGTCCACTTAGAAGCAAGAAAAGATTAATTAAAGGGATGCACAACTGAAACCAATTTAAATTTACAATGCACATGTGATCATTCATGTTGAAGAATAATTTGGGAGCTGCTAGCTAGTTTAGATATGTAAAACAATGGCAAGTAGAAGAAGAGAGAAATGAAGAAAATGCCCATCAAAATGATGCAAGTATCTTCTGTGGCCACAATAAAGGCCGGGTGGCTATTCCTGCCTCCCCTTTCATTCACAAAAAAGTCTTCTATGACTAAGAAGATTTAGAGAAAGGGGAGGAGGAGAGCTTAAAGAAGTATTGATTTCTCTAGCATGAGTTGTGGCATTAATTAACATCATGACTGCATTTAATTTTTATCAGAATTGAAAAGAACACATCTGAAGAGCAGGTGAAGGATCTCACGGGGGAGTTGCACTGGGTCATAGCTGTATACTCCGACGACAGGTATGACGCGTTCCATGTCCTGCCTCCTGTTCTCTAGCTTGTTTCGCAGATAGAAGCTAAGTAGCTCTTCTTCTGTTGGGTAGAACCGATAGCCTGGAGGGAGATCAGTCATCTCTTCTCTTTCTTATGCGATTACTCCTCTCTCTCTCTCTCTCTCCCTCCTTCCTTTCCTCTTTGGAACTTGATCTTTGTGCAGTAGTGTCTGCACAGCCAACAAGGTGAAGGGTGGTGTTGGTTATATAACGAGATTGTGTGCAAAATCTATGGAAGGAACTTTGCAAAGAGGAGGGCAGAGAAACGGTGCAATATTGCCCAATATATATAGAGTGAGAGGAGCTACAGATGGTTGACAAGGAGGAAGGGACTGTGAGGGTTCTTATTTGGGAGTTGAACCCATGCCGGCGGAGAGACCTGTGGGAAACCAACGACAAATTAAAGGAATCAGTCAATAAAACCTCTGGGCCTCCTAATTCTCAAGAACGTATGGTGGTATTTTTTCTTTTTTTGTCCTGGAGTGAGGAAAAGGAAGCCATAGCCACAAATACCTTTACAAATTAAATTTGACCTCCTCTGTAGTGTGAAAGCAAATCCCACCCGGAGATCTTAACTTCTAAATAACGAGACCTTGACGTAGAAGTATTTTCCAGTACCTCACGTGGGCAACATCGATGTATCAACACAGTAGAAAGATCGAACGTAGTGCAAAGTTTTAGCATGGAATTTCAAATCCTTCCTGTAAATATGAACGCATGACTAGCCATTAGTGGGAAGATGGAACGTGGTGTTAAAAATCTGCTTGATCCTTGAACCTTTTATTGAATCAATAAGAGTTAGTATCTTGTTTAACAAATTCATCAAGAGTCACATCCTTTTTTTTTTATTTATTTTTAATATCAATTCCGTAGTAGTCTTTGTTCCATAGAATGATTTGATCTTTCATTCATGAGTTCACCATTGCGGAAGTAAATAGTAACTATATATATATATATATATACGAAGAGGTGGTCAACTTAATTAAGTTTCATGTGCATTCAAAATCCATAGAATATGCAATTAAAACCAATAGAAGAATGCATATCCAAGTAGAGGAGTAGTCACTTAATTGGTAGAAGCGTTTTTCCTTTTTTTTTTTTTTTTAGATAACAAGAAAGGATTCCATCTTTGCAGCCTCATATAATTTATTGAGGTAAAATAGTAAAGCAGAAGTTGAGTCCAAGTTACTGGTATCTAACTAGAGTTCACCAATTGAACCTATTAGCACCCAGTTCGGAAAAAGCCTCTTTGATCACATGTATAGGTTATCTCCAGTAACAAAACTACACAATGAATTGTATTTTCTTAAGAAATGGATAGATAATAGCCATGGTTTTCATGATTGATGATGTGGATAGTCTCATACTTTACCCATACAAGATAGAGTAGTCACTGGAATGATCCATCTGTCTACATGCCTTGCAAATTAATAAGCGCAACCCTACAAAGCCAACATTAATATATCATTATTGTAGATGTAGCTAATTAAAGGTTTAGCTAAAAAATGACAAAAACCTGAGATTTAATGGTTCACTGTCACATCTAACATGGCAATACGTCAATAAAGAAAAACCTTTATATAATTAGATCTTTTGGTTCTTAGTTCCATCGATAATAAAACCAAGCATGGCCTTCTACATCAAATATGGTGATCCTTCTAAATCACCATGTTTATTACCTTATATCAAATATAGATTTTTTGGAAACTGAATTTGATATTAGTGGCTCCTTGGGCTAGGGATCCGTAAGATCTAATGCTCATTACAACATCTGATCGTTTGCGTATGGCACCATCTCACTAATTCTATGTCATACAACTAGAATGTATAACAATATGAGATGTCTCATTATGTGCATATGGTTGTGTAAGGATCAACTCATACATCGATCACATGCCATATCCACCTCGATAACATTAGGCGACTGGTGCATCGAACCTACTCCGATTTGGTAAAGTGGATGCCTAATTTGCTAATTCACATACATTAAGAATATTTATCAGTTGTCACAAATAAAAATAATACAAATTTCAGTCCTGCTATATGTTAGATAAAAAAATTGAAAAATTAATGTTCAACTACTTTCATGCATCAATGCAAGCCGCAATAGGTTGAGCTTGGCTGGCAGAGTATTAAAAAGGAGAAAAAAAAAAAAAAAAAAAAAAAAAAAAAAAAAAAAAAAAAAAAAAAAAAAAAAAAAAAAAGGAGAACAAACAGAGAGGAATTGTCTACCATTCATAATTGTCTCCCTGATGTTGATAATTTATCGCATTCGCCTTCTTTCCTTCATGACAAGCATGCGAGTAACCAAGTACAAACGAAACCGGCGTCCTCCAAAGAGCGCGTGGCCTCTCTCCTACCAAACACCCACGGAGACGTGCCCAAAATTCCCGTGCATGGGCCGACTACTCAACTTTTGACGCCGTGACCATCCCTTTCGTTGAATCGGTGTGGGACCGTTGTAATTCTATTCACCGGTCAAAGATTCGCATGTTGTACGGATCTGAAAGTACGAAAATAAATCTGAAGAGATTAAAAAAATTATATATAAATAATCCACAAAATATTATTATATATATATATATATATATATATATATATATATATATATATATATATATATATATATATATATATATATATATATCTATTATATGATATAATTTCTCTGTTATCATCTTATTAGAAGACTTGGAAAGCAGAGGTCAAGTAGATCAAAGTCAAGTGGTAGGGTACCCTCCTTTGCGTGTCGTTCGACAGCCGCGTTCTTCTTCTCGACAGGATGATCTCCTCTAGATTTCTTTGATCGATTCAATTCAATGTTTGGAATCGAAATAAAATCCAGACTAGGGAGACAGAGAGGTGAACAACGTTGGGTGCTGACTTGGACCCTGTTTTAAGCGTGGACGTGCGAGGATTCGAAAGTAACTGTAGCAGCCCGGTTATCTGGGGCTGTAGCCCAGACGGCCCAACAACACAAAAAAAAAAAAAAAAAAAAAAAAAAAAAAACAACAGAGAAGGAGGAAGACTCCTAACCGGAGTCTTCTTCCTTCACGATTCCAGCAATTTCGGACTCAAAGAGTCCGGCTAGGGTAGGAAACCTTCACTATAAGATCCCCCGACCTTCCTTTAGGAAATTACAACCAAAAATTTTGAGGAAAATCGAGGGTTTTGAGAAACTTTCTCAAAAGTTACCGTGGGGGGGTTGATCGGAAGAAAGAGGAGTCGTCGGAGCTTTCTTTGGACGGCGGAACCAGGTATTTCCTCTTCTCCTAGTTATTCTCCGGTCACCGGTGTTCGGAAGCCGGCGAGGAGCCGGTTCGGGCTCAAACAGGGATACCCTGTTTGTGTGATTTTTTCTTCCTTCTCCGCTGCCGGCAACGAGGAAGGTGGCACTGCCACCAACAGGGTAGCATCGCCGGCGTCGGACGCTGTCGGGGAAGGTGGCCGGAAGTTTTTTTTGGTCGGGTTGTGGGGAGATGTTTGGTGGGGGCTCGGGTCCCTGTTTTTTTTTTTTAAAACGTGGAGAAGAGAAGAGAAGAAGCCTCTTCTCTCTTCTCCAAATATATATATATATATATATATATATATATATATAATAATAATAATAATAAAATAATAACAATAATAATATATGTATATATATGCATATATTAAATAAATAAAAATAATGAATAAAAATGAAAAATAATAAATATATATAAAAGGGGGGGACATGGGTATGAGTTAGATAACCTCAATATATATATATATATAATTTATTTGATTAAATTAATTTATTTTATTTGATAGGAGAGTAGTCTAACGATCAGGGAGAAAACGAGTAGGACTTGATTTTCGGACTATAAGGTTGTGAATTTGAATTCTCAATTATCGAGGTAAGAATCCTGTACATGATCATCGCTAAATTTATGTTATTTATTTGTTAGTCTTATATGTTGAAATTGCAATATTGAAATTATAATCGATGAATTTTCTATGCTTTAGATATTGAGATATGGCTTATATGAATATTTTTTTTGAGTATATTATGAAAGAATTTTTATGATTGATGGTATGAATCTTATGGACATGAATTATCAACTTATTCATTCTGTAAATTGAAATAATTCGATAAAATTCAGAATTGAATGAAAAGGGTATGTTTTGGACTAACCTCGATATATGAATCAGCCGGCCAGGAGCTCATGCCTGGGACAGCCCGTCAGGAGCTTATGCCTGGGACAGCCTCTCACGGGCTTTCGTACGTGGGACAGCCGGCCAGGAGCTCATCCTGGGACAGCCTTGAAAGGCTTTTATGAAAGAATAATTGGATTGGAAAGAGATTGAGGTATGGTCTGGGTTAGTCCAAAGCCAAAAAGGGATGAAACATTGACAGATCAAAAATATGAGAAGATACAATATGAAATTCAACAATGAATGAAGATTCCACCTGATGATGTATGATGATACATATGCATATTTGTGACATTATTCTAGTTATTGTATACCTAGAAGATTTCTCAATTGCATTGGTTTTAGAAATATTAATTCTATTTACTGGCTTGATGTACATGTGCAGTGATTCTTACTGAGTTGGAGAAGCTCATATTTTTCTTCTTATTTTTTTTCAGACTCACAGGAAACTTAGATTGGATGGTTTGGGCGAGAGCAAATGAGGACTGAAGTCTTTAGTAATTTAGTTAGTTTAAAATTCTCTGATGCCAATGAACATTTGAATAGTTGTATTGAACAAGTTGCATTTGATTTGAAGTTGTGACATTGGTTGATTGATTTGGTATTTAATTAGTTTTTTAAATTTTTGAAGTGTTAAAATTTTAGGCCTTACATGATCCTAGGGTGCTGCTCTAGGGTTTGTGTGGCCGTGTCATGTGCCCAACTCAGGTATTGGGTTTGGGGCGTGACAGAGTGGTATCAGAGCCTAGGTTTAGAAATCCTAAGATTTATTTTGAGAGAGAGTATATGGGTAGACTTTTAGATGGAAATTGACTAATATGAAATACTATTCTTAAAATTTTGACTCAAGTGAAACTGTGTAGGTTGTCATGGCAAGAGGGACTGAGCGTGGGCGAAATCGGAGACCTACTCGTTTTGCGGATGGCTCTAGTGCTTGGGAGTCAGCTACACCACAAGAAAATGCTCCACCCTCATCGGATAATGAAGCACCACAACAAGAACATTTTACTGAGCCTGCAGAGGTCACTCCCGGGGAAGAAACTCCAGGAGAACCTGAAATTCAACCTGGGGAACAAATTACTGCAGCTCAGTTAATGCAAGTACTGGTTCAACAACAAGTGGCTGCAAGGGAAGATATGAGGAGGATATTGGACGTGCAACAGGGACAACAACAACAGTTCATACAACAAATATTTCAGGAGCGATAGTCCCAGCAGCAACAAAGAGCTGAAAATCAGTATGAACGTCAGATCAATTTATTAGACTTCAAAAAAATATGCACCACCGACATTCTCAGGGACCTCAGATCCTATGGAAGCAGAAAGCTGGCTAAAAGCAATAGAGAAAGTTTTTCATGCTTTGAGATGTCCTGCTGAAGACAAGGTCACTTTTGCCACGTTTATGTTACAAGGTGAGGCAGCCGATTGGTGGGAGATGGAAATTGGAAAGCTAGGGCCAAATGATGTACCTTTTACATGGGAAGAATTTAGAAAGGTTTTCTATGAGAAGTATTTTCCCCAGAGTGTCCGACTCCAAAAATTTCGAGAGTTCGATCGTCTGGTGCAGGGCCACATGACAGTTGCTCAATATGCAGCCAAATTTGAAGAATTGTCGAGATACGCCCCTGCATTGATAGCTGAGGAAAATATTCGAGCCAGAAAATTTGAGAATGGATTAAGGGATAGAATCCAACAGTTGGTGACTGTTTTTGAGCTGCCCACTTATAAAGAAGTAGTAAACAAATGCTTAATAATAGAAAAAGGACTCAATGATGCTCAAGCAGCAAGAGAGAAAAGTATGAAGAAAAGGGATCGAGCAACTGATTCTCAAGGTCAAAGTAGCAGGGCCTTCAAGCCAAAAACCCCAAAATCAAGCCAGTCTACAGTTGAAAGTAAAACTCAATATCAGGGGAGCATTATATGTTATAGATGTGGAGGACCCCATCTTAAACGAGATTGCACATGGCCTGGGGGACAATGTTACAAATGTAGACGAGATGGCCACAAAACAGTTGTATGCCGCAATGGAGGAGAATCTCAGAGACAGCAGATGCCTCAAAATTATCAGAATACCCTCGCTAATCGAGCACCCCAAGATGTACAAAGACAAGATGCGGGACAACAAAAATCAAAGACCCAAGGACGAGTCTATGCACTTACACAACAGGATGCTAATGCTTCTAACTCAGTGGTGACAGGTACTGAATCGATCTCTTAAAAATTCTTTTATATATATGTCATGAATTATTATATGCTTAGATATATAAGGACATATAGCATTGAATGATAAATGAATATCTGACAGGTATGATTAAAATTGCATCCAACAATGTCTATGCTCTATTTGATCCTGGAGCTACCCACTCCTTTATAGCAACTAATTTTATTAAGAAGAATAAAGAGATGTCTCCTACACCTTTAGAAAATAATCTCTGTGTCTGCACACCAAGTGGAGAGGTGATCTTGGTTAATTCAATTTGCAAAGATTGTGTACTAAGTATCGAGGATAGAGAGATGAAAGCAGACTTATTAGTCTTAGAGATGAAGGACTTTGATCTAATCTTGGGGATGGATTGGTTAGCAGCATATCATGCTACAGTTGACTGCTTTCAAAAGACAATAATGTTTCAAATTTCAGATCAGTCAGAGTTTAGTTTTAAGAGTACTAAATCTTTCTTTCACCAGAAGTTCATCTCAGCTATTCATGCTCAGAAATTTCTTAGAAAAGGATGTGAAGGATTTCTAGCCACTGTATTAGAAACTCAGAATAAAAAACTCAAGTTAGAGGATATCCCTATTGTGAAGGAATTTTCTGATGTTTTTACTGATGACCTGCCTGGACTACCTCCTGATCGAGAGATTGAATTTTCTATTGATCTGATCCCTGGTACGAGTTCAGTTTCTAAAGCTCCTTATCGAATGGCTCCAGCAGAATTGAAGGAATTACAAAAATAATTGCAAGAGTTGTTGGACAAAGGATTCATTAGACCTAGTGTGTCACCTTGGGGAGCTCCAGTACTTTTTGTAAAGAAGAAAGATGGTAGCCTTCGGCTTTGCATAGACTACCGAGAATTAAACAAGGTAACAGTGCGAAACAAATATCCTTTACCATGAATCGATGACTTGTTTGATCAGTTGCAAGGAGCTCAAGTTTTCTCAAAAATTGATCTTCGTTCTGGTTACCATCAGTTGAAGATACAGCCGGGAGACATATCAAAAACAGCCTTTCGGACTAGATATGGGCATTATGAGTTTTTGATCATGCCATTTGGTCTGACCAATGCACCGGCAGCCTTTATGGATCTTATGAATCGAGTGTTTGCATCATACTTGGATCGATTTGTAGTTGTATTTATTGATGATATTTTATTCACTCGAAAAGCTCACTCGAGCATGAAGAACATTTGAGGACTGTATTAGAAACTCTGAGGGAAAAGAAGCTGTATGCAAAGCTACAAAAATGTGAATTTTGGATGAGCAGTGTTACTTTTCTCGGGCATGTCATCTCCAAGGAGGGTGTCTCAGTTGACCCAAGGAAAGTGGAGGCAGTAGTTGACTGGAGCCGACCCACTAACGTATCAGAGATACGCAGCTTTTTGGGATTAGCTGGCTATTATCGAAGGTTTGTGGAAGGTTTCTCTAGTATTGCTATGCCTCTATCTCGTCTAACACAGAAACAAGTAAAATTTGAATGGACAGACGAATGTGAGCAAAGCTTCCAAGAGTTAAAAAGACGATTGGTGACTGCTCCAATCTTAACCATTCCATCTGGGACAGAGGGTTTCACTATCTATAGCGATGCTTCTCGTAAAGGTCTCGGTTGTGTTTTGATGCAAAAAGGAAAGGTGATAGCTTATGCCTCTCGACAACTGAAGTTATATGAGCGAAATTATCCTACTCATGACCTAGAATTAGCAGCTGTAGTTTTTGCTTTAAAAATATGGAGGCATTACTTATATGGGGAGCATTGCGAGATTTTCACAGATCATAAAAGTTTAAAATATATCTTTACTCAGAAGGAGTTAAATATGAGACAAAGAAGGTGGCTGGAACTACTGAAGGACTATGACGTGACAATAAATTATCATCCCGAAAAAGCAAATGTTGTAGCCGATGCTCTAAGTAGAAAATTTTCTGGTGAATTGGCTGCTCTAATTACCTCACAAAAATCTATATTACTGGATTTGGAGAAATCAGGAATTGAAATACGACCACATGATTCTCAAGTTCAGCTTGCAAATCTTGTACTACAGCCTACTTTGATTGAAAAGATTAAAGCAGCTCAAAAGGAGGATTCAGAGTTACAAAAGGTCATAGATGCAGTGAAATCCGGTATACAGACAAAATTTTAGATACATGAGGATGGGTCATTGAGATTTGATAACAGACTATGTGTTCCCAAGATTTCAGGATTAAGAGACGAGATCCTAGAGGAAGCTCACTGTTCGGCTTACACTATGCATCCTGGAAGCACAAAGATGTATCAAGATTTGAAAAGAAATTTTTGGTGGTCTGGTATGAAAAGGGATATTGCACAATTTGTAGCCCAATATTTGGTATGTCAACAAGTAAAAGCTGAACATCAAAGACCAGCAGGACCACTGCAGTCTCTTCTTATTCCTCAGTGGAAATGGGAGCATATTACTATGGATTTTGTGACTGGATTACCTAAAACGTTTCGAAATAATAATGCTGTATGGGTAATTGTTGATCGATTGACGAAATCAGCATATTTCTTACCCTTTCGGATTGGTCTCTCCTTAGAAAGATTGGCGGCTTATATATAGAGCAGATTGTACGACTGCATGGAGTACCAGTTACTATTGTGTCAGATCGAGATAGTAGATTTGTTTCGCAGTTTTGGAAGAGTCTTCATAAAGCTCTTGGAACCAAGTTAAATTTCAGTATAGCTTTTCATCCTCAAACTGACGGACAATCAGAACGAACCATACAGATCCTAGAGGATATGTTAAGGGCTTGTGTCATGGACTTAGGCGGAGCATGGGATAATCACTTATCATTAGTTGAGTTCGCTTATAATAATAGCTACCAAGCAAGCATTCAGATGGCTCCTTTCGAGGCATTATATGGAAGAAAATGTAGATCGCCCATTTGTTGGGATGAGGTGGGGGAAAGAAAACTGTTGGGACCAGAAATAGTGCAGCAGACAGTGGAAAAAGTACACATGATTCAGGAACGACTTCGTACGGCTCAGAGCAGGCAAAAGAGTTATACTGATAATAGAAGAAGGGAGCTGAAATTTCATGTAGGCGATCATGTTTTTCTGAGAATTTCTCCCACTAAAGGTGTAATGAGATTTGGAGTTCGTGGTAAGTTGAGTCCAAGGTATATTGGCCCTTTTGAAATTTTAGACAGGATCGGAGAGGTTGCATATCGATTAGCATTACCGCCGGCTTTATCTGGTGTTCATGATGTGTTTCATGTATCGATGTTGAGGAAGTATATTCCAGATCCAAGTCATGTGGTGAGTTATGAACCTTTGCGTCTTCAGAAGGATATGACTTATGAAGAATATCCAGTACGGATTGTTGACAAGAAAGATCAGGTGTTACGACATCGAATTATTCCTTATGTGAAGATCCAATGGAGCAATCATAGCGAGAGAGAGGCTACATGGGAACTCGAGACAGAAATGAAGATCAAGTATCCACAACTTTTTGAAAACTCAGGTATGTAAATTTCGAAGACGAAATTTTTTTTAAGGGGGGGAGATTGTAGCAGCCCGGTTATCTGGGCCTGTAGCCCAGACGGCCCAACAACACAAAAAAAAAAAAAAAAAAAAAACAGAGAAGGAGGAAGACTCCTAGCCGGAGTCTTCTTCCTTCACGATTCCGGCAATTTCGGACTCAAAGAGTCCGGCTAGGGTAGGAAACCTCCACTATAAGATCCTCCGACCTTCCTTTAGGAAATTACAACCAAAAATTTTGAGAAAAATCGAGGGTTTTGAGAAACTTTCTCAAAGGTTACCGTGGGGGGTTGATCGGAAGAAAGAGGAGTCGTCGGAGCTTTCTTTGGACGGCGGAACCAGGTATTTCCTCTTCTCCTAGTTATTCTCCGGTCACCGGTGTTCGGAAGCCGGCGAGGAGCCGGTTCGGGCTCAAACAGGGATACCCTGTTTGTGTGATTTTTTCTTCCTTCTCCGCCGCCGGCAACGAGGAAGGTGGCACTGCCACCAACAGGGTAGCATCGCCGGCGTCGGACGCTGTCGGGGAAGGTGGCCGGAAGTTTTTTTTGGTCGGGTTGTGGGGAGATGTTTGGTGGGGGCTCGGGTCCCTGTTTTTTTTTTTAAAACGTGGAGAAGAGAAGAGAAGAAGCCTCTTCTCTCTTCTCCAAATATATATATATATATATAATAATAATAAAATAAAATAATAACAATAATAATATATGTATATATATGCATATATTAAATAAATAAAAATAATGAATAAAAATGAAAAATAATAAATATATATAAAAGGGGGGGACATGGGTATGAGTTAGATAACCTCAATATATATATATAATTTATTTGATTAAATTAATTTATTTTATTTGATAGGAGAGCAGTCTAACGATCAGGGAGACAACGAGTAGGACTTGATTTTCGGACTATAAGGTTGTGAATTTGAATTCTCAATTATCGAGGTAAGAATCCTGTACATGATCATCGCTAAATTTATGTTATTTATTTGTTAGTCTTATATGTTGAAATTGCAATATTGAAATTATAATCGATGAATTTTCTATGCTTTAGACATTGAGATATGGCTTATATGAATATTTTTTTGAGTATATTATGAAAGAATTTTTATGATTGATGGTATGAATCTTATGGACATGAATTATCAACTTATTCATTCTGTAAATTGAAATAATTCGATAAAATTCAGAATTGAATGAAAAGGGTATGTTTTGGACTAACCTCGATATATGAATCAGCCGGCCAGGAGCTCATGCCTGGGACAGCCCGCCAAGAGCTTTTGCCTGGGACAGCCTCTCACGGGCTTTCGTACGTGGGACAGCCGGCCAGGAGCTCATCCTGGGACAGCCTTGAAAGGCTTTTATGAAAGAATAATTGGATTGGAAAGAGATTGAGGTATGGTCTGGGTTAGTCCTAAGCCAAAAAGGGATGAAACATTGACAGATCAAAAATATGAGAAGATACAATATGAAATTCAACAATGAATGAAGATTCCACCTGATGATGTATGATGATACATATGCATATTTGTGACATTATTCTAGTTATTGTATACCTAGAAGATTTCTCAATTGCATTGGTTTTAGAAATATTAATTCTATTTACTGGCTTGATGTACATGTGCAGTGATTCTTACTGAGTTGGAGAATCTCATATTTTTCTTCTTATTTTTTTTCAGACTCACAGGAAACTTAGATTGGATGGTTTGGGCGAGAGCAAATGAGGACTGAAGTCTTTAGTAATTTAGTTAGTTTAAAATTCTCTGATGCCAAAGAATATTTGAATAGTTGTATTGAACAAGTTGCATTTGATTTGAAGTTGTGACATTGGTTGATTGATTTGGTATTTAATTAGTTATTTAAATTTTTGAAGTGTTAAAATTTTAGGCCTTACATGATCCTAGGGTGCTGCTCTAGGGTTTGTGTGGCCGTGTCATGTGCCCAACTCAGGTATTGAGTTTGGGGCGTGACAGTAACACCCCTGAATCGGATACGCGTTCATTTCGACATAATACTGTTGTATAATTTGTTCTCCTTCTCTGTTTTGTTGCTATAAGGAATTTTATTCAACTCTTCTTCTGAATCTCTCCAGTCATTGCCTGCTGCTTCTTAGACTTGTCTTTGATGATCCCAAACCTAGAGACTGATGATTTTTCTCTGCAGCTTTTGGGAGCTTTTGTGGGACACTTGTGTGCTGTTTGGACTTTCTCTAATATTATTCTGAGCCTCCACGGATAAAATCTTTGGGTTTCCAATCTTTCTAATCTCGTATCTTCTTGCCGTGTAATTTTTTCCTTTCTTTGTAATAAAATTGGCGACTAGTGGCTTTTCCCACCTTTAGTCTCCATTTTCATTAAAAAAATGTTCTCCTTCTTCGTTCGTTACTATTTTAAACGAGTAAGAGACTCCCACGATGAAGGGGGAAGTCTCAATGGGTTCTGACCCATTCTGGACCTACGGGCATGCATGAGTTAACAATTATAGAACGATAAAAATATCTTTGGTCCAATTCTATTATAAGGAAAAGGAAACATTATTACGTGTAGTATATAAAAGAGAACTAACTCGTCTGTTTTATTATCTCATTGAATTCGTGTTAGACTCCATCCTATCTATCTTCACATTTGTTATATAATTGCAGCCTTATTTGTACATGTGCATGGTTGATTGACAAGAGAAAAGTAGTAGATGAAATAATTACTAAAGAATGTTAATCGGATATTAGCTATATTACTCCAAATCTGATAAATATTTTCTTTATCAGTATAGCTTATGTGTTAATAAAGGAAATATCAATCAGATTTGGACTTATATAGCCAATCACGTTAACAAAGAAGGTAAGGAAGAGGAATGTTGGGGTGAAACAACAATGGTATAGCAAGGTTTTGGTATACATGTAGTGTTCATTAATGTGTTGTTTAGAATCTGGAACTAGAGCCAACTTGTTCTTGATCCGGGTTGAATAATTAGACGCAAGTATTCGGAACATGGGAGGATCCACAAGAGCTTGTGATAACTAACATGATTAAGAGGCAGGCATCTAAAGTCTCGGTTTATCATGGTTTGGGTCCATCCTAACACTGAGAATTCTCTTTCGTAATGTTTTCAGTGAGATTAGACATTCAACAAATTAAGTGTTACCTGTGGCAATACCAAGAATGCTTGGTAACAAATGATCTAGTCGACCTATAACTGTCTAAACAACGATTTAACTAAGAGGATAATGGATCAACACAATGAAAGAGTTTAATTTCCTTCAAAAAGAATGGATCTGTTTTTACCATGGTTCAGAAGATCCTTTATTCCTTTCGAAGCTGGGATCATCTATGTGTTGGCAAATCTGAAAATCTCCATAGACACCTCTGGGAAAAGCTAAACTTATTGGCCCAGACAACAAGGTGGACTTTTGATCAACTTCCCTTTAAGTATTCTGAACTCAGCAACCATTGTAAGCTGCTGTCCCTCTATTAACTTCAGATTTTCTATATAAATCGCCATGCACATATTGTGATATCAGTAAAGCGGGATAGCTTCACCTACCTCCTACTTCAATCAAATAAAAAAAAAAAAAGGATAAGGGGCTAGCACTGTCGAAAATAATGAATCATGCAACGAACAGTAAATTGGGGACCTCCTTTCTTTCCTCTCTCTGTTTTTTTTTTCTGATGGGTAAGGAGGGCTAAAAGAGCTGGCCTATCATTTCATTGATAAGAATCAGAGAACACGAGCAACCTATAAGGGGGCCAGGGAGAGTTTTACATCAATGTAGACAAGATAACGAGTTTGCAACTCTTTCAGAACTATCAGCGTTCTTGCGAGTACAATGCACATTTCAGTTATTAATTATCAGAATCTGATTCAGCAAACCAGTAGATGTACAAGCTTTCTTAAAAAAAACTCTTTATCATTTTGCTCTCTCCCTACGCACCAGCAGATCGCAAGTGCCATTGATCCCAACCAGCTCTTAGATCAATATCCATACCATTCAGTCCACAAGGACAGTAGGAGCTACTAAGTCTCCCATCTAATCTCATGTCCTTTTTGATGACATCCATATCGAGTTTAGACATTGGCAGTCGAGCACCAAATGAATGTTAATCTCATCAGGATAATTACAGAAGCAGCTTATTTTTTACCACCAGCCACATGAAGACCTTCACTTTCTCTGGAGCTGGTGCTCTCCAAAGAGATGAGTAATATGGCCATCGTATATCGTCCATGATGGAGAAGGGAACAAAGAAAACCAATAGAGAAAATTTTGCTTCTTCCAATCTTCCATGAAGGTATATCACTCTTTCAGACCCTGGTGCAATTCAGTTCAGTAAAATCACAACCCCAGCCCCCTTATGGAATTCCGTAAAGGTCACATTGAGTTATATACGTTTGAACGTAGCATGCGTAACATGCATCCTCCAAAGAAACAATTGTTGTATTAAAAAAAGAAGAAAAGTTAAAGTCAAAGCCCCTGTTCAATTTATGAAGGTATATACAACTCTGAAAACCGATCTGATAATGGCCCACAACGTAGTGTTGTAGTCACATTCATGCAGTATGTTTTCAGTAAGCAGAGAACGGGCTAGGCTATACCTTTTACTCTTTTCTTAATAAAGATTTTGGGAAGCTCCTCACTTCCTCCATTTTCATCAAAAAAAAGAGTGCAAGCTAGTTTGGGCTGCCATTACTTTTTGTTTTGCTGTCGCAAACATTGCCATAGGAGAGCAGCATGCATAGCATGGAGAGATGCAAATCCTTGGCTTTTTTTAACGTTGTTTTCCGGAACCTGAATGAAAGTTCTCATCTTGGTGGCGAACTTGACTTTTGCCGGTGCCGGGTACCAATCGATACCGTAATATACAAATATTTTCTAAAAAAGTCTTGAATGATGTAAAATGAAGTCTGTTGAGGCATCAATCAATGCAGGGCCCAAGTAAGCATATGTTGCTTGTAAGCTCCTCAGCTAGTTGGATTTGAATTGGAAGTCATATATTATGATTTCATAATGTTGGATTGGGGGTTCACTATGCTATCTGGTTTCCATAATGCTGGGCTAGCTGTAGTTACTGAGATCCAGCTACGTCTTGGCATTCTCATCAGATTAAAAATTTAAATTCATGTATCTATGTATAAATACCATGATTGGTTCGTGGTCAACCTAATGAATCTGTGCTGCAGTATCTTTTAGTTCATATACATTATGAGCTGGATCGACTTCGATATTATGTATAACAATCTAGAATCTCATCAAAAATAATTAATTATAATTTATTATTTGGGCTTCTAAGCTCTATATAAATATTTAAGATCATCTCAGTGAATAATTAGTGTTGGACTAAATATACGTCCATATGAATGCTCAAAGATACTTGTTTCTCTTTCAAGGTGGTTTCTTCTTTTATACCTAACTACAATATTCCTACTATATATATATATATATCCAATTTTGTGTCGTGGGAGACCGCGGGGCGCCCTCATTTGGCTAAGATGTACTCACTAAGGTCTCCCTTCACTTGTACTGTTTCTTTTCATTTAACAGATGTATTACTTTTGTACCATGTTTGTATATGCTGTTTTTTGTAAAAAGTTCTATAGTTATCCTTCAATAAAGCTGTGTTTCTTAAAAAAAAAAAAAAAAGAGAATCTAATCAGTCGATATTTTTCAATCTAAATTCAGCTATGATAAATAGTTCTTAACTGATAAAGCATCAAAATTAATGGTTAAAAATAGCTTTGTTGAAATGATATTGAAAAATAGTTAATAATTGTTTAATTATATCAGCCAAGGTGCTGATTTTGGTCTTGTGATTTCTGAAATGAATCTCTCATGAAAATGCCGAGGAGAGATTTTCCACAGCTAAGCTCTGCCTTTGTTTTGCTTTGTTTTTGTTTTTTGTTTTGTTTTGTTTTTGTTTTTGTTTTTTTTTTGTAATTGTCAGTTTTTGCTGCTTTCAGTGCCTGCATAATCAATTGTTTATTTGGATTAACAAGTCCAGCCCTGATCACCAGATGGGCCTCTTCTTGGGCAGAGACATGTGACCTTCTGGCCTGATATCCCTCACAAGAGAGAGATATCAGGCTTAGATGGGTGTCAATTAAAAAGAGTTTGGGCAGCCTGATATCCCTCACAAAACTTTAAATGATCACCAATTTGATTTCAAAACCATTTAAATCCATTAAACTACTTGATACCAACAATAATGATAGTGAACTTTCATTTCTGTCTTGCATGCGTAGGATATTGATGACAGATAACAGGGTCTATAATCTAGTTTCACCTTTTCATCAATTCCACCAAGTAACAATTCAGCACATTACCCAAGTAGATATCTCTAATTGCCTCAGACGTCGTCATATTTTTTAACATATATTTCACTAAGAGAGAGAGAGAGAATCTAGTTGTCTTCTTCTCTCAAATCTAAACGCAAGAAAAGAACCACAAAAAATTGCGCACCCAATGAAGTAATGGGTAATATTAGTCAGATCCCCTAGCATATCAACATCAGGCAAAAAAATAGAGCGTTCTATCTTTAACTATTCAAACATCAAATCCCGGTCCCTAATGCGAACAGTTATTAGGTAGATGTACCTAGTGACAACAATGCCAATTTTAAATATCAGATCCCCATCTCCAATGCTGGCAGTCATCAGTTGCACCCATGCAGCGACAGCAATGCAAAATTTCCACCAATTTTTAAAGAAGTCGATGTCTCTGTTTAGCGACCCTTCTTGGGTGCTTCATGTCCATAAAGAAAGTTCGGTGTGAACAGAAGTTGCAACTCCATTGAAATACTAATGCAGCAAACAACCATAAAAAATAAAAAATCAATACAAATACAGCAAAAATATCTATAAGAAATAATTTTCTTGCAAAATAGCATCCAACTTAACAAGAATTTTAGCTAGGTTCCTGCCTTGAACCAATCATTACCGGATGATGACAAAACAACTCCTGTAACTACAGCAGCCCAAAACAAATGTACCTGAAACTTTGAGACTCGGTCATGTAAATCCACATATATACAAGATTTTTAAAAATCAGTTCACAAGGTAGTGATAATGTTGTGATATTAATAGAAGTATGCTCCTGGCTTAATGCCAAAGGCCTAAGTCCAGTTCAAGTCACATATGATCTTAGTTCGCATCAAAAAATTAATGCGCCTGCCATAAAAAAAAAAATCTGGTAGATGATAGCAAAGTCAAGGATCCCATCTGAAGTAGAGCTGCTTGATAGCCACATATCAGCTTCTTGTTTCCACAAGGTGGATAGAATTTAATATAATACATGTTTCAGCCTCTTCGTTAAGTCTGACCTCACATCTTTACATAATTATTAAATGACCACCACATAGATAGGACAAGGTTTGTTAATTGTCACTGCTGTTGTACTTGTCTTGTGATGACATTTAGATTTATCCTGCACCCATAATCATGTGCCTAATGGGAGAATGCCATGATATGATTGAATACATAACGTCAGGCTACTGTTTCTTCACATCTTGATTCATTGATATCGTTCAGCAAGGCTTGAAGATGGCCAGCAACATGAAAGCATGACCTCCAGCAATTCAAAGTTTCAGGACATCAGAGATTTAGGTTATGAACCACATGAGATTGAGAGTGATGGACCTAGTAGCTGAGAAATGACAGCAAACTGCATAGAAAACATATACTGAAGGATGGAACACAATGAGGTTATTCAGAGTAATGATGAACTGACAAAGTAACTCAACGAGAAAAAAATTTATATAAAAGAACAGAAGAAATTAAAAAGTCAGATGAACTAAAGAGATCACCTTCATCATCACCTAGGGGTGGGCCTAGGTACAAGAAGAAACTATCATCATAATTGTCCAAGCCTTATCCCTTCGGTTTCGTGTTTGGTAGTCCCAAAATAATCCAATCAGGAAAAGGAGGTTGCACCAAAGAGGTTTAAATGTCACTTTTTTTTTTTGTCACTACATTTTGTCTGGATCAGTGACTCAAATTTCCCACAGTTGCCATCCTTGAATCTCATTCTCAATGACAAACTACAAAAACACAAAATTTGGCGACATCATATTAACAATGCCTTTGCATGATGTGTTCAGAACACGACAGGGGTCTTTTTTTTTTGATGAAAACCCATGAACACGACAGGGGTCTTAATAATGAATGTTAAAACCCATGTTATAGAGCATCTGTAGTGACTCCATTCAGAAATTAAGCTGCTAAACATTATTAAAATAAAAATGCGTTGGTTTTGCTGCCATAAGAGTTTTTTCTTCTTGTCGTTATGGTTGTTGTTGTAACACAGCACTATTACATTGTCTCTGTTCATTCTCTGAAACTCAATCTGGACTGTTTGTCTGTCCAATTTTTGCTAGCTTGGTTCTTTCCCAATTATAGTCCTCTTTGAACCTCTTCTTATCTCTGTATATATTCAATTAATAATAACTAGGTGGCAGGTCTTCTACTTCCCTTTCACTCAAAAAAAAAAAAACATGATACTATTACATTACCCTGACAAACATACAAACATTGGCCGTTTTGTTCCCAGATTATGCAGGATAAATTGCCAAACATCCTTGCAGCTCCTTTGCCCCAGTGAGATCCATATAAGACCCCTCCAGAGCCTTTGACCAGGTCTTGCACAGACCTAAGGTAGGGAAACCATTCCTTGTTGTTATTTCATGGAACAAAAGGACGGCACTGCCCTCCATTCCATCTCCCATGTCCAATTCAGCCCTCTTCTTCATTTGGTCATATAATAATACATAAAGCATACTATTATAATATGGTACCATGTTATGCTAGTAAAATATCATATCGTATAATATTGTGTCGAATGCTATACAATAAAGATATAGTAATATTATATTGTAATATAATAATATAATAATAGATAATCATATGATATTAATTATTATTATCATTTTTACTATTATTATCAATACTTAACCCTTTACCATGAATCAGCCAAGCACACAGGATTCTGGGATTAGCAAAGACAAATTCATCCACCTTCTAAAGCTGTACCTCAAAACCACAATAAGCTGAAAGCATCCCAACACATTGTCACAAAAAATTGGGTTTAGATGCAAAATACGTTCGAAACCCATAAAACTAGGTCTCATGCACGCTACTTGATTTTATTTCTCCAAATTAAACCAGGTTTCCACCAAAACCCGTCCCAAAGGAAGCCTTATTTTGCCCAAGGGTATAAACTGGAGACCACAACCTTTCGAACTACAGCTGCATTCTCACTAAATATACAACTACCATACCATACCTTTGGGTGTCCAATCAGTCACACCACCAAGATGTAGACGGTGGACAGGTCAGAATTCTTATCCAATCGCTCTCTTTTATGAAGAGTTTTGGAGTAACACACCGAATGGATCAACGAGTGCACACCAACCTTCACACATACACCATGTGGCAAGGTGAGAAAACACAAGATAATTGCTCTGATCCATCTTCATATTCTGTAAAAATATAGCCGTAGAACATCCCCAGCAAAGATCATCTAAATTCAATTAGGAACACCTAGGCGCAATGATGAACTTTAGGCCATCATAGAGGTACACTGATATCTATTTGGGTCCACTGAAAAAATTGAAATATTTTAATTTGATCATAAAAGCAACACAGATTCTATTACTGCACCAAGATGTTCTTGTTGCAAAACAAGCTCTCCGAATCAATCACACACATTATGTCAATCTTAATAGTTTGGCAGTAACTTCAATTTCAATGGTCTATGTACGCACCAACTTTTATAATGAAAAGAAAGCAAGATATATCGTGGATATCTCTGTATCTGAAGCAGAGCAGAAATCTGAACGGACGTCATCTATACGAGGTAGGTACTAAAAACCGATCATCTAATCATTGAGAACGATTCTACTACCATGGATTCAGAGCTATTAGTTCATCCACTTTTGCACAACATTTAAGGAGAGATAGAGGGCGTGTCTCAAAAGAGAAAGAGAGAGAAAAAAAGAGCAAAAGGCAAATTGAAGAATCCATGGGCGAAAGATGATCATTTATTGTCACTGATCCCCCAAAACATTCTCAATTCCCATCCCCTCTCCCTCCCCCCAAAATCACAGAATACAATAACACTAAAAACAAGAGAGGCAAAATTTTTAAGAGGGGGAAAGCACTTTCCTCGCTATAGATCAAGAAAGCCCGTCTTTCGCCAGACGGCGTTGCGAACCTGGCGGAGGTCCCTCCCCTTGAGCGTTCTTCCGACTCCCTCCAGCACCGAGAAGGTGGTCATCGGCGATCCGTTCCCGGACCGCCTCGCCACGATCTCGTGGGGCGGAAGCATCTCCTCATCCCCGTCCAAATCTCGGTCGTCCATCTCGAACTCCCCCCATCCTCTCCTCATCTTCGCCGGCGCCACCGGCACTCTCAGCGGAGCCGACTGATGGTAGATCTTCCCGCCCGGCATCGACAGTGCGGACTCTGGCTTCATCTTGGGGACCACTGGGATCATCCGAGCGCAGGTGGAGACGGAGGAAGGGGAGGTGGAGGACGATGGTGAGGAGGTGGGGGAGCGGGCGGCGGCATTCCGATATTGGAACGGGGGGCTGGCCTTCGCCGTCGGCGGTTTCTTGTCGTCCTCCAGGAGGGCGGCAAGGATTCCGAAGTTCCGGTCCGGGAGGCGCCGAAACCCGGCGCGGGCGATGGTGGCGGGGCTAGGGTTCGGTTTGCCGATAGCGGGGGAGGGTTTCATGGGGTAGCGGTTGGGCTCGGAGGAGGGGTTGTCGGCCCCGGTCCAGAAGATCTCGTCCTCGTGAAGCTCGTCCTCGCCGGCGGAGAGGACGGTGCCGTTGGCGGGCCGGGGCGGGCCGACGAGGCCGAGGAAGCGGTCCGAGCCGGGGGTCTGCTGGTGGCGAAAGCTCTCCATGGGCTCGGCGGCGGCGGCGGTCACCGGCGTGCGATCTCGTGGCGCTCCACCATGAGGAAGAGAGAAGAGAGAGATACCTGGGGCAAGCGAAAGAAGAACGGGGGAGGGGGCAAAATAAATAGTGGGAGGGTAGGAAGGGACGACGGTCCAGCTTGTCATGGAGGGGGAGGGCGGCAGTCGGCGACGTATGGGGCCCACCCTTCCTTTTTCCCTCAAGCGGAACCGCATCGAGGCCGGTGGGGTCCCGCCAAAATCCCAGGGACAGGACCCTAAAGGTGCCCCATCGGAGTGCCCGCATAACAATTCCTATACGAGAGACTTCACATTCCGGGCGATTTTAGCGTGACGCCGTTCCGTCGCGTTACGAGGCAGCGAGCAGGATGACCTGGAATGAATGGTTGATGTGATTCGCATAGCAATGTTTATGCGGAAGAATGGAGCTGGACGTTGTCCGTCGCATTTGTTTAGAAGGGACGTTGAAGTCTCCTGGGGGGAGCCCACGGCAACAAAACGGGGGACTCGCGTCTCTCGTCCGTCACTGCCCTTTTGGTTACCACCATTTCTCGCTGACATGGCATCATAGAGCCGGTCAAATTGGTGGGCCAGCAGAGCCCCACATGGTTTTCCCATAGTTCTTGGGCACTGGTGCCCGTGTCAGAGAGGAACGATGGCCGTTGGATTGGTAAACCAACGGTTGATGCGCGCCTAGCGAAAAGAAGGGATCGAACCGAATGGATTGGATATCCGTGGGCGAACGGACGTGCTGACGTCGTGAGAGCACCTCCGGTCTTGGTGTTGCGCGTGGTGGACTACTACGGACAGAGAAATTATTGGCGAGAACAAATTTATCGCGTATATCTTACGTAATCTAATTATCACATATATCTTACGTCATTTAATAATAAATAGATGTATCATAAAAAATAAATTTTTATTAAAAAACAAAAATATTTTTTATTTAAAAATTTTAAATAAATATAAATAATAATATAATTTTTATTTTTTTACGTGTGGTAGTGTTGTTTTAACCAATAACTTTTTCTATCGATATGGCCCCTTAAAATTGTGGGGAAACATGGCAACGGTGACGGAGTTATTATGGAAAATTATTACGTGCAGGAGGTGCAAGTGAATTCGGACAAATCCCGGAGCATGTGGATGGTGGATGGCGCGCAATCAAAAAATTGGTGAAATACAAGGGATAGCGTGACGTGTTACCCACCGTGGGATTTGACGTGGTCCCATTGCAGGTGGTGCATGCAACACGGTGATGTCGTGAGGTGTCAGGTGGACGACAGATCTGCCGTCCGCGTAGAGATTTTATGCGTCTGAACGTATCTGAGTTCCATGACACGACAAAGTGTCCGCTTGCTTTATCCCTTATCCCATCCACGGCCGTCGGTGAGAGGAAGGTAGCGCTGGCCATGTGTGTTACTTGGATATCCTACGATCTCTTCGTCTGTACTCGTACGATCTATTGACCTTCAGAAGCGGAACAATGGGATCCCAGATTGATGATGAAGTATAATAATCTTTTAAGACTCATTTAGCTGATAGAAATAAAGTTCCCTCGTTGAAATAATTTTAAAGTTTTTATCAAAAATATATTTTTAAAATATAATATTAATTTTTTTTGATATATTTAATTGGTTATAAAAAAATAATATATATTTTAAATATTTTATATTTACTTAAATATTTATATTTTTATAAATATTATATAAAAAAATTATTATATTTTTAATAAAAAAACTCACTCATTCTCTTCGTAAGGATGTTTCTAAAAATATTATTTTATAATTTTTTAAAAAAATTTTAATGAAATAAAAAATTTATTTATTTTTTTATTGATCATATTTTTATTTTTTTATTTTTATTAATCAAATAAATTCTTAATTCTTCGTTTCGTAATCAACATAATAGGTAAAAAAAAAAAATAAAGATGATACAATAATACTACAACCTATCATAATAATATAAAATTGAGACTTATGTACAAATATACAATATCTTAACATCATGATTGTTATTTATAATTAAAATTTAATAATTTTTTTATATTATAATAATAATTTTTAATTAATATTTATACCTTGAGAGGTGAAATATACTTAGTGTGGTAATGGTTAATTTCTCCGGTCAATAGCAAGAATAAAGAGCTTGGTTTACATCACTTACACTCAGATTTAAGCCTGATCCAAGACCAAGAGACCCTGAGGATGGGTTATTATTCCCTGTAATGGGGCTAAAGGAGTATTGACCAAAACAAAGGGGGAGGATAAACACGTCGTATCCAAGGAGCCGCTTATCATCCTTTAGCCGTCCTTGGGGATCAATAATTTTTTTAATTTCATAATGAAGCTAATCTTCAGCCAGCTAAAAGTGATCAAAAGACCTGAGATGGAGTCCACTTACAGATGGTCATTATCAGTCTTGCGACATGTCACCCTAATTTTTTTTCTTGTTCTCTTGCACAGTAGCTCTTGTTTGATTAAATTTTTTAACTACTACTTACATGATTACACAACTCTAGACCTCGACAAAATGAGCCATTTTATTTCATGATCATGGTTTATATATTGTTATTGACATTCGACTAGATTTCTAATCATCATCTAATTGAGTAGAGATATCTAATAAAATCAATTTGATCTTTCGAGCGTCGACGGTTCCATAGATCCTAGCACCAAGAATCTAACTTTATCTTAATAGATTGACCCATTTTAAATCACCAAACCAAGGGTCACGATAGTTGATAATGTCACAGATTCATGCATTATCATGTAATTGAGTTGATAATTCCCACAAAATTGACTGGATGTTTCAACTTTCCAAGTGTTTGGACGATGCCATTGAACTTGGCATCATGGATCTATCATTCTTCCTTTTGTTGACCAATATGACATCAATTCAAATCTCTCCTAGTAATCATGTCTTTACATCTTGAATTGTCTTGCAGTTTAATTAATTTTTATCTCAGGATTATATTCCATCATTTCGATTTATACATGAAAAATTTTGATCCTTCTATGTGAAGGGGGGAAGATAAAGGAAAGGATGGTGCTTCCTTAGTTCATAGCACAAATTTTCATGCATGATGAACATAAAGAAATGGTGCTTTCTTCAGGAGGATATGAAGCAAAATCAAGGATATTCCTAATTCTCTTACTACTGTTTGATTTTTAATCTTAGACTTTGCTACCTTCTTCCCTATTCTTTTTATAACTAATCTTATTCTATATTCTAAGTTGTAAATTATTTTATCTTAACTAATAAAAGCCGGGTGGCTCCTTTTAGCCTCCCTTTTCATCAAAAGAAACGAAAGAGAAGAAATTTTCTTTTCCATGATGTTTATGCATGTCATTGAAAATTAATCTATTATCTTCAGTCCAACCAACCAAATGACCAGTGTCATGTTCCTCTCATTTGGTTTATAATAAACTTTATTCTTTTGCATAGTTGTAATTCTTATATTTGGAATATCCTTCCAAGTGGATGTTGCTCATATATTACATATGAAATACTTAGTTGCATAAAAATGGTAAGATTGCCATGAGCTATCCTAGTCCATTGCTGTCCATATCCATCAGCTCTTCATTAGACAAATAAATTTATGTTGGCATAGGGTCTACAACATAACAATCCTTATCAGCTTGGGTGGAAAAAATAAGATGAAAGCCTATGGATCTGCGCATATCTATGGGTTGAGGTAATGGATTCCCTGGTAGCGCATAATGATGTTTTGTGTTTTTTATTTTATTTGCGTGGGTTTGTCAAAAGATTTACGTCTGGTCCTATCTTTCTTGAATCATGGATGTGCTAACTGTGCAGGAGTTTATGCAATGATTGATGAAATATAATATTTAAATGAAGATGGATGAACAGGCACTTGAGCCTGGAACTGATGAAATTCGGGGAAAACATGGAACCGGTCTAAATGCGAAATTTTTTGTGCACCATGGGTAGCGTAGAAAATCTGACATAGAATATACTGCATCGTTTGATTGATTTATGTAGTCACTATTTTCTAACGCACATTTAATGCCTGCTGATCGATCTTTTGGTTTAAAAATTTTGTATGACAAAAATATTCATATCCTTTGAAAAAATTATGATATTCTATGACTATATTATGACAACCTGCGTCGATAATATGCACATGATGTCATAATTTTTTTAAAGAACAGAGACATTTTCGTCATTCAAAATTTTCAAACGAAAAAGCTGACTGTAAGCATTAAATATGTGTTGGAAAATAGTTGGACAAAAATATCCCTGTCATATTATGATATCTTAGATCATATTATGACATCTTGGACTATATTACGTTATAGGATGTCATAATTTTTTTCAAAAAGTAGGATATTTTCGTCATACAAAATTTTTAAACGAAAAAACTGATGTACAGATTGGAAGGTGGTGACTATGTGGACCAATCAGACGAGATGGTGCATTCTATGTTGGATTTTCTACACCGCCTGGGGTGCACAAAGAATTTCTCTTATCTAAACATTCGGACAAACAATAATGTGGCCCATGGTGCTTGTCATCAGCCCTATGAATCCTTGGGATTATAAATTATTCTTCATGATGGAAGCCATTATTAACATTTGCTAGATAGATAAATACATAAACAACAAGTCTAATCCCAAATATTTTTATATATGAAATGAGATCGATGGTACATGTCACCTGCCTTCACTCTAATAAAGCTAGGTTAAAGAGATGTGCCTGCAGAGCCTTCTCTCTCATTCATAGTAATCACTTTCTACCTCTCTTTTTCTTGCTATTTGTTAGTGATTTTGTTTAACCAATAGCAAGAAATGAAACCACCATAAAAGAAAGCCACTTCTCCATGAGAAACTGACGTTCACCAATCAAGTCTTTGTTCTCAAACATGATTAAATGAGACACCTGACATGAAGTTGGAATATGATAGCAGAAGGTGAAATGAATTAGCCAGGTCATATATAAGATTAATGCATTCGAACCCTTCTCTAAAACATGCTGAAATGGGAATCACAGACGAAGTTTCACAGCAATGGAAACTGACGGTAGAAGGCAAAAGGAATATACTTTAAAGAAAGAAAGTTATCCGGATTGTAGGAGGGCAACCTAATTATATTTTTGTTTGTCTATCTCAAATCCAATCTCTCAATCTCAAATTTTAGTGCATTTGTTTATTCAAGGAAAACAGTGCAGTATCCACATCATGGCCATCTGTTGGTGGTGCTCTCCTTCTAATTTTTTCCTTCCATTTCACGTAACATGTCCGTCAGCTGGAAAGGTATCTCCGACTAATTTTTTCCACTTAGATGGTGGGGGCTCTATTTTTAATCTTTTCCTTCCAATTCATGCAACATGTCCATAGTGCAGATAGTATGTTATATTATTGTTATTGCTTTTATACTCATGATGACGTGAAGTCTTGCACTCCCTGACAGAAATAACGCTATAAAGATTCTGAAATAAATACTTATCTTAATGCAACTCACCCTAATCTGGAATAAAGCTTTCTCGCACCTTGTTTCAATGAAAGTCGATTTACTTTCTAGAAAGAATAAAACAGAATGCTAGTTCAATTAGACTGCAGACTCCTAGCATTAGCAAAATTTGACACTATACAGACTTGACAGAATTGTAGCAGCTTTAGCATTGTAGGGCATTTGCATCTGGATTCACAAGAAAAACCTCTCTAACCCTCTTGAGTTCATTCCAGATTATTTAGTGACAGAGAAGTGTTGCTGATCTAACTTACTGAAGAACCAAAAGAATAAATATGATCAACATTTTTCAATTCTCATAACCAAGTTATCAGGCAAACATCAAAACTCCTTCCTAGTATACTAGAAGAAAATCTGCATATATCTTTTGATATTTATCTGATCAAAGTATAACTTGATTTAAACTACCTACACCGCAATCAAGCACCTGTGAAGCACATATTTGTTTGGGAGAAGTGAGTATTTTAGATACCCAAAGCCACCCATTGCAGCGAGACATAATGGAAAGCCTTTTCTTTTACGATATAGAAGATTTGTATGAATTACCACATAAAAATTTTCTTGACAGTCTTGATTATTTCAAGAAAGAAAACATTTTGAGGCCTTATCTTGTTAATTAATTTATATCACATTTTTTTCTTGAGCTAATATACTACAGACAACTTGAACCAGATAATGTTGAGTCATGTAGTCAGTATTTCCTCTATCTGATTCTCTTTTATACTTCTAATTCCTAGTTTTCAGGAAGCAAGGTGGATTTTTCACTTTGTAGTCTTCTTCTGCCGGTTTATCTTGTTAGAGTCTACTTTTTCTTCTTCAGTTGTAATAACTATCCTCAGCATCTATTTTGCAATAATTCTACTCATATTTCCAAGAACTATCTTCTCAGTAAAATCTTCTTCTTCTAAGTTTGTAGATGCTACACCTTTTACTCTTGTTCAAAGTGTGCTCCCTCTGCAAAGTAATACATTGTTATGTCATATTTCCCATGAAATTGCCTGTGCGAAAAAAAAGGAAACTCTGAGTCCCAATTGCATGCTATTTTGATATACTAAGATCACATCCTCCAAAGCTGTTGGACTAAATTTTATTCTGAATGATTGCCAGGGAAGTTCTGCTTCAACTTCCAGTATATCAAATAAGTAGCTTCTCCCCCTGGACTGAAACAAGAAGGGGATTCAATGACCTTTCTGTCAGAACGAAAAAGCAAGATAGGTAGGCATGAGCTAAAAATGTGGTTATATATGCATTATTTGAAAATAATGAAGTATTATGCTATTGATAAAATGATGGGAATCCTCATTCCAGCTAATTGGTAAAAATAATGAAGCATTATGTGTTGGAAGGATTAGGACCTAATTAGAAAGATGTCTAATTCTGGATCCTTGGATATTATTCCTTAGCACATTCTTATTATTCCCTGGCATATTCTTGTTATTCCCTATCTATATTTGGATCTACATACCCGTATTTATAGGCCTCTTGTATACCCTCTTAATATAGAAAAATAAAAAAGAAAAATCTTAATATGAAGGGTACTCGTCCAATTGTTCCTTCTGCTCGTTACCGTTACGATATAGCTAATTATGTTTCATATAAGAATGTGTCTCTATCTTATCAAAGCTTTGTACCTGCAGCAGACTCCAGAAGGCAAGGTGGAAAGATATAAAGCTCGGCTAGTAGCAAAGGGCTACACTCAAACATATGGTGTAGACTATGATGAAACCTTTGCTCCAGTGGCCAAGATGAATTCTGTTCGAACATTGATATCGTGCGCTGCTAACTTTGGCTGGGATTTACATCAGCTAGATGTGAAGAATGCATTTTTTCATGGAGACCTTCAGGAGGAGGTATACATGCAGATACTACCGGGATTTGAGACCAGAGCAACTACTGAAAAAGTCTGCAAGCTAAAACGCTCACTCTATGGCCTTAAACATTCTCCTCGGACCTGGTTTGATCGATTCAGTAGAACTGTGAAAGGAATAGGATATAGACAGAGTAATGCAGATGATACTCTGTTCTATAGGTATTTCAAGGGAAAGAAAACTGTACTCTTGATTTATGTTGATGATATTGTAATAATAGGAGATGACCATCATGAGATTAAGCAACTCAAAGAAAAACTGAAGCAAGCATTTAAGGTGAAAGACCTGGGTCCACTAAGATATTTTTTGGGCACAGAATTTGGGCGATCATTCAGAGGAATTTTTCTATCACAACGAAAGTATGTACTAGATTTGCTTTCTGAGACTGAAATGTTGGGGTGTAAGCCTGCTGTTACTCTGATAAACCAGAATCATCAGACAGTGACAGATGGTGGAGCTCCTGTTGATTGAGAAAGGTACCAGTGACTGGTTGAAAGGTTGATATATCTTTTACATACGAGATCCAACATAGCCTATGCTGTTAGTATCATCAGTCAGTACATGCATGATCCATGAGAATCTCACATAGAGGGAGCTTTCAGAGCATTGCGCTACTTGAAAGGATATCTCGATCGTGGTTTGTTGTTCTCACGACACAACACCTTCCAGGTAGAGGGATTTACTGATGCAGATTGGGCTGGATCACTAGATGATAAGCGATCTACCTTTGGATATTGTACATATGTAGGGGATAATTTAGTTACCTGGAGAAGCAAAAAACAGTCAGTGGTGGCTAGATCATCGGCAGAAGCTGAATATAGAGCAATGGCCCTAGGCAAATGTGAACTTCTTTGGCTTCAGAAGCTGCTTCAGGAGTTACAACTTCTGAACAAGTTTCCTCTTCGGTTGTATTGTGACAGTAAGACAGCAATTGAGATTGTAAGCATTCCGGTACAGTATGATCATACCAAACACATGGAGATTGACCATCATTTTATCAAGAAGAAGATTAATCAGGATCAGATCTGCATTACCTTCATTTGGTCTTCTGATCAGGTGGCGGATATTCTGACTAAAGGGCTTAGCTCATCGTCTTTTTCTGGATTGATTGACAAGATGGGGCTTCGAGATATCTTCGCCTCATCTTGAGGGGAAGTGTTGGAAGGATTAGGACCTAATTAGAAAGATGTCTAATTAAGGATCCTTGGATATTATTCTTTAGCATATTCTTGTTATTTCTTGGCATATTCTTGTTATTCCCTGTCTATATTTGGGTCTACATATCTGTATTTATAGGCCTCTCGTATACCCTCTTAATATAGAAAAATAAAAAAGAAAAATCTTTTCTTCCTCATATTCATCATTATGCTATTGATAAAAACTTATGCAATGGTGTATGTTTCTGCTTTCAATCAAGTTTTTGTTCCCTTTTCTATAGTTTCAAATTCAATTTTTCTGGATTGAATATTTCTTGTTTTTCTAAGTTCTAATGAATGCTGTGTATCACACATATGTTTGTCATGAAAACAAACTTTTGTTTATCTGATTTAAATGAGTTTTCTCAACACATAGCAAACCTGATTGGACAGTTGCATTTGCATTTTGGAACCAAAACATTAGGTTCAATTTCTGGATTATGAAATATTAGCAGCTGCTGTTTTTATGTTTTTGTAAGCACTATGTGGATATCCAATTAAAGGTGTCATTTTTTTCTTTAAGACACATTTTAAAAAGAGGATAATTATAATACTTGATCTGTTTTTGCCACATCCAGAGCTCAACTTGATCTGTAAGCAATATCCACTTGCCACAGTGACTAAGGCATGCTGCAAGTTGTCGCTTGCCGGTGGATTTTGCATAAAATGTTCAAGTGCCTAAAGTTCATTGTTGTGGACTCTGAGTCAGTCAGGTCAATCCCTTAGAAGCATCCTTTTCAGGTCGTGCATTGGGTGTAATCTCAGCCTTGATGCTAGTTGAAGCCAATGTCTTTTTTTTTTTTTTTTTGATGTAATAGGAGGCAAGACAGCCACCTAGATTTTTATTAATAGGGAGGAGGAGAAGAATGTACAACCAGGGGAGTAAACATTTGTTTTCCCCAAAAGCCAGTGGGGTAGTCAACCAGAAACCGCAATATACAAACAATACTCACTTTGTAGTTTAATTGTCCACAACTGGAAACCTCATATAAGGGCACAACTGGAAACCTCACAGTTGAAGCCAATGTCATGGCACTGCAGAGGGCACTGATATATATTAGTTTTGTATAGGGATATATCTATGTTTCTACATAGAACCACAAAGTGCCATTAGCTGAGTAAGTCATCAGTATAAACATAAAATGACAAAATAATCTGCCTGCAGAGTGCAGCAGGTGATTCTCTTAATGGTGGCGATAGGAGTTACAAGGCCTAAAATAATGTATTCATTGTTATAAGTTATTTACTGATATTTCTATACTACTCTGAGTGAGTTGTTTTGTGTGCCTGCTGAGAATTTTTTGGATAAATCAGGCAATCTCCATGGAAGTTTATTGTCTAATTAATACTGTGGAAATTTAGGAATATATTTAGCCTATGCTCGGTGTTCTACCGGTATATATTGCGTTCTTGAGCATCGAACCAGCTTCAGTTTCCGATGGATGTGACCACCTTTTGCAGCCCCCTACAACTCAAATGTGTCCAAATTGCTCAGGCGCTGGAAAGTGTAAAATTATGGACTCAGTAGCAAAGTTCAAAGGTTATTATGTCAAGATCATTCTGCTTAGCATCTACTGGAACAGCTGCCATTGTAATTTATGTTCCTTGTATTGCTTTCGACGGTACTCTCTTCTCAAACAAGAGGGTACTAAATGTCACCCTAACTATTTCTTGAGTTGTTTTCTGGCGACTTTTGCAGCTATATTATACTTGTTATTAAGACACTAACCAGGCTTTGCAAAGCCTGCATTCAAACGTAAGGCTTCTTGTGGGCCTTGGTTATGGTCTCACTTGAAGCATATCACATAGCAAGGCTCCATAAACTAGCTTAAAAGCTAAATCTATGTTCCCTAATTTGTCCGGATTTTGCTTTAGGAATTGAAGGAGCCATCTAGAAATGTTGATCCTTTGATTCTATAGTCAAGCAATGACGCTGAGAAACCAAGCCCTGGAAGCAATTGAATGGCCTGACTCTAAAGAAAGATGAAATTTTGTGACAACTCTACAAAGCAGTGTTGATTGTAGTATCTCATGACCTTTAAATATATATCTTGCTATGATTTTTTTTTTTTTTTTTTTTAATGATGTTTTTGCGGCGTACCATCTAACTCTGATATCATGCAAGACTGCCTTTTTCTTAGGTGACGTGTCAGCATGCTTTTGCATGGGGAATGCTTGTGGGGACTGAACATAATCCACTTGTAAATCCATTTGATTGAATGATGTAGAACAATTTTCCATAAATTTCCTTGAGCAGCGAGATTGTTTTCTCTCCTAACTTAGTGAGGTTGTTGCTTTGGCATATTTTCTTGCATGGTATAATTAACCTGATGTTATTTCTTTAGTTTGGGGATCTTTTTTTCGTTTATACACTTTTCTTGCTCGGCAAGTTTCTTATTCTAGAGGGAGAACATCTCTAAAGTAGCTTTCTTATTTTAAAGGGAGAATACCTATAGCAAGTTTCTTATTCTATAGGGAGAATATCTCTATAGTAAGTTTCTTATTTTAAAGGAAGAATATTTCTTTAACTGCTCATTGTAATCGATCAATTGAGGCAGTTCGGCATTAATAAAATTTTCCAAAAATTTTATCCGATTATCCAAACTTGTCTAAGTCTTTCTAGCCCATGGCATTTTCATTACACATCTCAATATACCAGTCTTGCTAATGCTGCTGTTTACTACGGCATGATGTTGCTGTAACACCAGCTGAGCGATGAATTTTTCCATGTGGTTTCGTAATATACGTGCTAAATAACGAGCTTGAAGTGGTGTAAGATTACCTAGGAAGAGTTTGTTTGTCATTGAGTTATATGATCGATCTTTTAGGCTGTGTATATGAATTGTTTGTAGTGATTTAAGGAATAAATAAACATGTGTAATTAAACAATATCCATCATTCTTGTGTTGCACTGTTTGTTTTTGGTAGAATTATATTGAAGTTTTAACCTAACTCAAAAGTTGCATTGTATACTTATTTATCTTTATACTTATTTATCTTTGATCGATCTTGGTATTTATTTTCTTTTTGGTATGTATATTGTCACGCCCCGAATCCGGGACATAACACGGCCATGCTACCGAGGGATGGAACCCACGATAACACGAAGTCAATCCATCATAATCATCTAAAATCCATCAAATAAAAAGATTTAATTCTATTATTCATCAAATAATCGAACCAATATTGGTTCAGAGCATCTAAATCCAAAAGCAAGTACTAACCCGAATCTCAACATTCATAAATAACTACAAATCTATGATTATAAAATAAATTAAATTTCTGTTGTCAAATTTTTCAGCTTGCTATGCCGATCTTCAAGCTTGGATTCCTTTTGCCGATCCTAATCTTATTTCTCTGTTCAAACAAAAAGAAAACAAAAAGAATATGAGCTACACTAGCCCAGTAAGTAGAACTTGCACTTCCTTATCGGATCAAACATAAGTTTTTCATGATAATACAATATTTAGAAAATAACAGATAATACAAAATAAAGCATTTTATAGAGCATATAACAAAACAAGTTATAAACTCATCATGCATGCATAAATCATGTATATTTCACAATCATGAATCGTAAATCATTTTCATCATGTATTCATGTCATGTTTCAAAATATTGCTCACAGATATTCGTGCTAAAATCACTATTATACCCGTGACAGGACCATGTTTCTTAATCGACAGAGTTCTTAATTCATGTGCCAACTTTATACCCGCTGGCAGGGCCATGTTTCGTGTGGATGCTAGCTCCGGATGTCGACCTTCCCGAAGGGATTCATTCATAGCCATCTGAGAGCCTTTGAAATCATTATATCTTTTTCGTAAAGCATACATATACATAGATAAAAAAACAATGAAATTCATGCTTCATAATCATGCTATTTTCATAAGATATATTCATGAAATCAATGCTCATAATAAAATATGCTTTTTCATATCACATATGCCGATCCTTATTTTATGAAAAATATGATTTCATCAATAGCATTTCTTTACATAAAAACATGATCATTTAAAAATAAATAAGGAGCATAAGATCCACTTACCTCGTTCATCTTAGATCTTCAGACTTTGTTAAAAAAATCAGCTAATCCTATTTAAAATATCAAATCATCATCAATTTCTATTCCATAAATATTATAAAATTAAATCATAAGGAAAGAGAACTGTTGTCCGGATGTGTCGGACCATCCAGATACCAGGACAATTCAGGGTCTCTGATCTGAGGGTCAGATTTAAGTGACTTGATCAAGAAATCGTGAAGCACAGATCGAATTAAGGTCAAGATCAATCAATAGGGTTCTTTAATAATGGGTTTGAAAAATACTTGATATGACCAAATGAGGTTGACATACAGCACGGATATCAAAGCAACTTCGGATCATCTTATTAGAGTCAATATGAGCCTCTAAAAGATGAAGGCATGACTCGATACAGGATTCGTAGATTTTTTTAGAGAGAGAAAATCGGTCATGAGAGAGAAAGTGGAGAGAAAATCTTCGTATCCTTCAAAAGTGACAATCATGATCGAGATCATCAAAGATCATATCAAGGTGACTCAATATGGATTAACCATGATTGATGTTATCAATTTCGAATAAGGATCGGATCGGGATCCGATCTACTGCATGAATTTCGGAGCAGTCCCAGATCATCATATTTTCATCTCAAGTTTATCCTAAGGTCTGTGATGCAATCAGAGAGAAAGAATGACCTTAGAGAGACAAAATCCATAATGAGAGAGAAAGATCTAGAGAGATAAAATAGGGAAAAAATTTAGAGAGAGAAAATATAGAGAGAAGGTAGAGAGAGAAAGTCCAATTCTAGAGAGAGAAAGATTTAAGAGAGAAATGAGAGAAACTTTCTCTCACATATATTTATTATTATTATTATTCTTATATATATATATTTTTCTTTTTCTTTTTTCTTTTTCTTTTTCTTTTCTTTTTAGAGACAGAAAATAGAGAGAGAAAGAGAGAGAAGAGAGAGAAAGAGGGAGAAAGAGGGGAGAGAGGAAATTTTTTCTCTTTCCTTATTTTTTTTTCTATTTTGCATTTTCTTTTCTTTTCTTTTTCTTTTTTTTTTCTTTTTTTTTTCTTTTTCTTTTTTTTTTTTCTTTTCTTTTCTTTTCTTCTTCTTCCCGAGCTTTCATTGGGCCGAAACAGGGGACCTAGAGGTCCCCGTGCCTTGACCGGCCGATCACGGCCATACCATGCCTGACGGTGGCCGGCGGCAACGGGCGACTCTCCCGAGTTCGCAGAGGCCAGAGCCGGCGGTCGGCGTGACCGTCGTGTCGGAAAATCAGAGGAAAGAAGAGGCCGGACAGAGGTTTTCTTTTCCGACAAAATTCTGCGACACCTGTCGCCAGCAATCGTGCCCACAGGCACGGAAAAGAAGGGAGAGGAGAGAGGAAGAGGAAGGAGGCCTTACCACAATCTCCGATGACCCCCACCGGCATGAAATCATGGCGAGCACAGATCGAGGGGCCGCGGCTTCATTCGGAAAAATCGGAGAAAAACTACAGTGATCGTCGGTGGCTGATGGATCTACTCTCAGAGGAGAGGAAGGGGGGTTCTTATAGAGCTTGTCCTAGGATCTTTTAATGGCCCTAGGACTCCGATTCTTGATCGGAATCGGGAAAGAGGAAGACTCCGATCGGGAGTCTTCATCCCTGTTTCTATTTTTTTTTTGTTTACTGGGCTTCGTGGCTTTTGACCCATCGGGCCGGGTTATTACATTCTACCTCCCTTAAAAAAAAATTTCGTCCTCAAAATTTAACATACCTTCATTTTTAAATAAGTGTGGATATCTCGTCTTCATATCATCTTCAAGCTCCCATGTGGCCTCTCTTTCTTCATGATTACTCCAATGAATCTTTACATACGGAATGATGCACCGTCTTAGAACTTGCTTTTTTCGATCAATAATTCAGAGAAAAAATTCTTCATAGGTTAGATCTTTATGAACTTACAATGGCTCATACTTTATCACGTTATTTGGACCAGGTACAAATTTTTTTAGTGGTGAAATATGAAAGACATTGTGCACTTTAGATAATTCTGGTGGTAAAGCTAGTTCGTAAGCAACATCTCCTACTCGATTTAAAATTTCAAAAGGTCCAATATATCGCGGACTCAGCTTTCCATGTCTCCCAAATCTCATGACACTTTTTGTAGGTGATACTTTTAGAAAAATATGATCACCGAAGTGAAATTCCAATTCTCTTCTTTTTCTATCTAGCCAACTCTTCTGTCTATCCTGTACTGCCTTGAGTCTTTCTTGGATTAGATAGTTTTTTTTTTTTTGCATCCTTTTATTATCAGTAAAATCCTTCCTTATTTACAACTAACGTATTTTATAATATCTTTTGATTTAAAGGATTAATATTTTTAATCAATTCAGACCATCACGCTTTTGCTGCGCACTCTGATCTCAACTTACCAACTTATCTAAGTCTATCAAAAATATCTTTGTATGTTAAATCAATCAAAGATAGATCCAACTTTCAGATTTCATATACAATTTAGGATAAAATTTAAGGTTTTCTTGTCATTACTATCTCTTAGGCATAGCACATCAAAATTAAATCTTCATCCACCTTCTATGTTTGAACTTATTATATAAGCTTCACCACTCTTCAAGAATCCAATATGTCTAGAATTAATTTGAGTTAACCTTCGATTTATCTTACAATTATTTAGACAACTTCCAAACCAACTTTTTTTTGCAAAGAATTTAACATCAAAAATCAGCAAAGTTATCATGTCCTTTATTCGTATAGGTTTAGTATTTCAATATCATCAAATATACCTAACATAATATATCAATACCTCCCACTTCATTCTAGGATCAACACTTCTCGTACTCTGATCAACCTTGCTAATTGAAATCTAAGATATCACTCGTCAATTCTATTATAGACATCATATGCCACTTATGCATAAATTTCATCATAATACCTATTGATTCGAAATCAAATTATTGAATCCTTTCTTTTATATCTATCATGTTCCTCATGATCTTAGCCTCCAGTTCAAATATCACTAAAGTCACAATCTCGAATAATGATAACCTTAAGTTCAAATACCACTTAAATCATATTCTCTAGTGATCATAACCTAAACTTTATATCATTCTATCACGTCCTTAATGATCATAATCTTAAGCTCTGATATTATCCATTATACTTCACTTGGTCACATCCTATTGATCATACATAAAGTTTTGATATCACTTTATAATCTCAATGATCTTAAACCTAATCTCTGATATTATTCTATCATATCCTAATCATTTATATCATTTATATCATAATCCTCAATTATTATAACCTAAGCTCTGATACCATAAAATGTCACGCCCCGAATCCGGGACATAACACGGCCATGCTACCGAGGGATGGAACCCACGATAACACGAAGTCAATCCATCATAATCATCTAAAATCCATCAAATAAAAAGATTTAATTCTATTATTCATCAAATAATCGAACCAATATTGGTTCAGAGCATCTAAATCTAAAAGCAAGTACTAACCCGAATCTCAACATTCATAAATAACTACAAATCCATGATTATAAAATAAATTAAATTTTTGTTGCCAAATTTTTCAGCTTGCTATGCCGATCTTCAAGCTTGAATTTTTTTTGCCAATCCTAACCTTATTTCTCTGTTCAAACAAAAAAAAAATAAAAAGAATATGAGCTACACTAGCCCAGTAAGTAGGACTTGCACTTCCTTATCGGATCAAACATAAGTTTTTCATGATAATGCAATATTTAAAAAATAATAGATAATACAAAATAAAGTATTTCATAGAGCATATAACAAAATAAGTTATAAACTTATCATGCATGCATAAATCATGTATATTTCACAATCATGAATCGTAAATCATTTTCATCATGTATTCATATCATGTTTCAAAATATTGCTCACAGATATTCGTGCTAAGGTCACTATTATACCCGTGACAGGGCCATGTTTCTTAATCGACAGAGTTCTTAATTCATGTGCCAACTTTATACCCGCTGGCAGGGCCATGTTTCGTGTGGATGCTAGCTCCGGATGTCGACCTTCCCGAAGAGATTCATTCATAGCCATCTGAGAGCCTTTGAAATCATTATATCTTTTTCGTAAAGCATACATATACATAGATAAAAAAAATAATGAAATTCATGCTTCATAATCATGCTATTTTCATAAGACATATTCATGAAATCAATGCTCATAATAAAACATGCTTTTTCATATCACATATGCCGATCCTTATTTTATGAAAAATATGATTTCATCAATAGCATTTCTTTACATAAAAATATGATCATTTAAAAATAAATAAGGAGCATAAGATCCACTTACCTCGTTCATCTTAGATCTCCAGAGTTTGTTAAAAGAATCAGCTAATCCTATTTAAAATATCAAATCATCATCAATTTCTATTCCATAAATATTATAAAATTAAATCATAAGAAAAGAGGACTGTTGTCCGGATGTGTCGGACCATCCAGATACCAGGATAATTCAGGGTCTCTGATCTGAGGGTCAGATTTAAGTGACTTGATCAAGAAATCGTGAAGCACAGATCGAATTAAGGTCAAGATCAATCAATAGGGTTCTTTAATAATGGATTTGAAAAATACTTGATATGACCAAATGAGGTTGACATACAGCACGGATATCAAAGCAACTTCGGATCATCTTATTAGAGTCAATATGAGCCTCTAAAAGATGAAGGCATGACTCGATACAGGATTCGTAGATCTTTTTAGAGAGAGAAAATCAGTCATGAGAGAGAAAGTAGAAAGAGAAAGTGGAGAGAAAATCTTCGTATCCTTCAAAAGTGACAATCATGATCGAGATCATCAAAGATCATATCAAGGTGACTCAATATGGATTAACCATGATTGATGTTATCAATTTCGAATAAGGATCGGATCGGGATCCGATCTACTGCATGAATTTCGGAGCAGTCCCAGATCATCATATTTTCATCTCAAGTTAATCCTAAGGTCTGTGATGCAATCAGAGAGAAAGAATGACCTTAGAGAGACAAAATCCATAATGAGAGAGAAAGATCTAGAGAGAGAAAATAGGGAGAAAATTTAGAGAGAGAAAATATAGAGGGAAGGTAGAGAGAAAAAAATTCAATTCTAGAGAGAGAAAGACTTAAGAGAGAAATGAGAGAAACTTTCTCTCACATGTATTTTTTATTATTATTATTCTTATATATATATATTTTTTCTTTTTCTTTTTCTTTTTCTTTTTCTTTTCTTTTCTTTTTAGAGAGAGAAAATAGAGAGAGAAAGAGAGAGAAGAGAGAGAAAGAGGGAGAAAGAGGGGAGAGAGGAAATTTTTTCTCTTTCCTTATTTTTTTTTCTATTTTGCATTTTCTTTTCTTTTCTTTTTCTTTTTCCTTTTTCTTTTCTCTTTCTTTTTCCTTTTTTTTTCTTTTCTTTTCTTTTCTTCTTCTTCTTCCCGGGCTTTCATTGGGCCGAAACAGGGGACCTAGAGGTCCCCATGCCTTGACCGGCCGATCACGGCCATACCATGCCCGGCGGTGGCCGGCGGCAACGGGCGACTCTCCCGGGTTCGGAGAGGCCAGAGCCGGCGGTCGGCGTGACCGTCGGTGCAGGAAAATCAGAGAAAAGAAGAGGCCGGACAGAGGTTTTCTTTTCCGACAAAATCCGACGACACCTGTCGTCGGCAATCGTGCCCACAGGCACGGGAAAGAAGGGAGAGGAGAGAGGAAGAGGAAGGAGGCCTTATCACAACCTCCGATGACCCCCACCGGCGTGAAATCACGGCGAGCACAGATCGAGGGGTCGCAGCTTCATTCGGGAAAATCGAAGAAAAACTCCGACGATCGTCGGTGGCTGATGGATCTACTCTCAGAGGAGAGGAGGGGGGTTCTTATAGAGCTTGTCCTAGGGTCTTTTAATGGCCCTAGGACTCTGATTCTTGATCGGAATCGGGGAAGAGGAAGACTCCGATCGGGAGTCTTCCTCCCTGTTTCTATTTTTTTTTTTGTTTACCGGGCTTCATGGCTTTTGGCCCATCGGGCCGGGTTATTACATATATTAGCTCTTGGTACAATTTAGTTGGATTGTAAAGCGACACTATTCTTGCTAGCAAACTCCTAATGCGGGTGTGTTCCTCTGCCTAAAACCTAGCAGCAGCTAACTTTTAATCCAAGGAGTTTTCTTGGTTCACACCCCAGTTGAAGCAGTGATGCAATATACATCGAATGGACCCTACAAGGAGGTGCTCAGATGGTGTTAAAGAAGTCCATTAAATTGATGTTTGTTTTCTCAATAAGCTAGAATAAGAATCATGGGATGCTTTTTTTTTTTTTTTGGGGGGGGGGGGGAGGGGGGAGGAGACTAGCGCTTTATTTGGATTAGGGGTACACGATAGTTCATAAGGGGAGGGGAGAGGAGGGTAATAGAGGGGAAGGGAGGGGAGGGTAAGGGAATTAATGAATTTTTGTTTGGAAAAGGAGGAGAAGGATAAAAAAGGTACATACCTTATCTTTGTTTGGATAGATGGGTTAAGGGAGGGATAGAAGGACTTTTATATATATTTTGATAAATATATCTTTTCTCATTAATAAATGTACTATTTAATTTTATGATATTTTGACAAAAATCGTGAATCTCTATCATTAAAATTTGCCTTCCAAATATTGTGATCTTCAGATTTGCGTGAGGAGCAGCCTGCGGGCGAAGAGATGGCTATAGGATTTCTGAGTTGTGCGAAGAACAAAAGGGCGGTCGAGAAGATAGAGTATATAATGGTCTGGTTATAATTTTAAAATTTTATTAAGGATAAGTTAGAAAAATAAAAATTAAGCGTTAACTTTTTCCTCTATTACACTCCAAATTGAGGGGTATAGAAAATTGAGTAAGTGAGGGATACGGAGGGATTGAGAGAATCCTTCTCTACCCTCCTTTATCTCTCAAAAAATTTTAGTAAATAAGAGTTTATTCTTTACCCTCTCTTTTCTTTCCCTTATGAACCTTCGTGTACTCCAAATCCAAACAATATGTAGGAATGCTTGCTTAAGCCTGGCTTAAATAGTTTGTTCGAATTATTGATAACAATTTTTTATTTTGATCAATAATATGCATTCAATGGGGTAAGCTAGGAGAATTTTATATATCGATATATAATTAATAGAAGAGGTCCGGGACAATCACAAAAGACAGTTTGGCCGAGTGGTCTAAGGCGCCAGATTTAGGCTCTGGTCCGGAAGGGCGTGGGTTCAAATCCCACAGCTGTCAAAAAAATATTTGACTTGTTTTCAATTCTTCTCTAATGTTTTAAATTTAAAAAATATAAAATAGATGAAATATAATTAACTTAAAATTTTGATATTGCTTATTGAATATTTGGAAATACAATTAGTGAAGGGAAATGAACATGGTTACAAACTGAATATTTCTTATTTTACTATTTTCTAATATTTTATTTTTAAATTCTTGGGAAAAATTAACTAAAAATTTTGATTTCCCTTTTATTCCTTTTTAATGTATGAAAAGATAAAGAAAGTAATGTATATAAAAAGAGGCAAAATAGAAAGTACATCAAAAATTAAGATTAATTTTGAATCAAGGAAGATGTTGGAATGCAAAATAACAGCACTTCAACAAAAATTGATCATATTTTTTTTTTTTGAAAAAGTTTGACTAAATGAATAAAACATAATGAATGAAAAAATAAAGAATAACTTAAAAGATAAATTGAAGAACAGAAGTTAGATGCTAAACATGGAGATATTTTTATAGAGAAATTAAATTTAAAATAAAGAAGAATGGATAAACATACTTGGTGTCATAGTGCTTGGGAATAGAATTTTCATCAACTGTATCCATCCGTCCGAGCAGTCAGCAGATAAAGACTGTGCTCAAGAGTAGCAGGAGGCGTAGTGAGCAGAAGACTGTCTGAGCCTGCTTGATAGATTTTGTTTGGACATTTTGCCAGCAAAAAAAATATGGTGATAACGTTGGATGTATGTTTCTCCTGTGCCTTAGTAAAGTCGTCAATCTCCAATTGTGACATGTTGATCAAAAAGAGATTTTTTCATTGATCACGGGTCAATCAAAGCATAGCAACAATCCTACATGAAAAGCTGCACGGTTTAGAAGCAAGTGAAGACATATAAAGCGAAGAAAAAGAGAAAGTAAGCATGAGACAAAAAAGAAGCTTCAAGGAAAGGAAAAAAATTCTAATCCCACTTTTGTAGGCTATGTATTTATTGCCTTTCACCATATAAATAAAAGCCATGATATATATTTTTTTTTTGATGAAAGTTGGAGGCCTAGGCCACCAAAAAGATTTATTGTTGTGCCACAGAGCAGAATTTAGCAAAGTTTACAAACTTAGGAGGTTACAACTCTCCATGAAGTGTGGGAGAAGACTACAGGGAGACAACTATAAAATAACAAAACAGAGAAGGGAGTGAGGCAGCGGGGGTCAGGAACTTGGCAAGGAGGAGGCTACTCGCTTGATCCTTAACTAGATTGCACCAAAGTTCTTGAGTTGATTGAGGTTGCAAAGGATTGATCAATCTCTGAAGAGGAACAAAGCATCATATGCGACCACCCGTGTCGAAGAGGCTCTCTTCAGGAAGAGTCTGGAGTTACGTTTCTTCCAGCATCTCCAAGCAATGGCAGAGAAGGGCATCAAAATAACAGGTTGGGCAGACTTCGGAAACTTCGACTATGTCCAATCCAAGCATAAGTATCTGAATGTTGACTGAAGGGGGAGGATGCCCAAGGCCGCGCATATGGGGTTCCAGATTGAAGAGAATAGGGGGCAGTAGGAGAAGAGATGATCTATCGTTTCAGCCACCTAAGGACTTGTCAAGCTTCTTTCCAATAGCATCCCTTGTATTCAATTTATGTTTCCAACATAACCATAGAAAACAATGAATTTTCAGAGGAATGGGAAGATTCCACAAGATGGAAGCAAAACTACAGAGAATGAAGGGTTCAGAGCAGTGGATCATGGATTAGAGAAGTGATAGAAATACAACATCAAAAATTCACCTTGGCGGCCCACCTTCGCAAAAACATCCGATCGATTCTAGTTGGACATCTTCAATAATAAAACTCGCGGCCTGTTGTCTTTTTTTTTTTTTCCTTCGTTTTAAGTTGGAAAGGAAGCAAAGTGCCACCTGGTAATTATTACTGCGAGAAGAGAGTATTTACAAGGTGGGAATGAAGGCTATATACAAAGCTGAAACTAACAGAGACCAAATAGAAGGAAAATACAAGAAGTTAAAATCCAGCAAGCACACAGGACAACCAAATTCCTCTAAATCCAGGAGATCCCAATGACAATTCAAGTAACTAAAGAACCCTGCCTGACAGATCAAAGATTAGTCGAGCCTCTTTCAGGCGTAGACATCCTCAACAGCTTTTGTTCATTCCAGATTTTTGCATGACCTTTTTTGATTTTGTCTGAACCCAGCTGCTCCCAAAGCTCAAACGAACAACAGAGATTTCTAAAACATCGATAACATCGAGCAACGCCTATTAGTGAACAGTCTTCTATTCCTTTCAACCCAGACATTCCAACACAAGGCGCTAACCAATTGATCCCATGCACGTGCATCGAACCATGAATTCTCTCCTTCCTCCAAGTGGTCCAAGGAGCTTGAAAATTATTGGGTCTACCAACCAGCTTGAGGCAAGTAAATATGATGGTCCAGATGCCTCTCACAAAAGGACACCTTAAAAAAAGGTGGGAGACATTCTCAACATTTCTCCCACAAAGAGAACAACCTTGGTTCAGCAACCAACCTTTTCTCCGAAGAAATTTTGTAGTATGCAACCTCTTCTTAACAGCCAACTAGAGGAAAACCTTAATTTTTTCAGGAACAATAGCTTTTTTTTTTTTTTTGATAAGGTGGTACATTCAAATAGCTCTAGTATGAATACAATCAAGAGAATTAGAAAGTAAAAGATCTCAAAGTAGTCCAGATGCTACCCTAGCCTTGGATCACAAAACCTCACCTGAATGCTCAGCAACATAGTCTGCTACTCAGTCCACCGTGGTATTCACCTCTTGGAAGATGTGTCTGATCGTTAGAGCAGAACATCCCTCCAACAAGACCGCAATGTCATGTAAAAGGGGATGAGTGGCTCCATCACAAGCATGGTCTTGTAACCAGATCACCGCAATGGTTGCATCACCATCAAGCATGAGCTGCCTAGCCCCCAAGGTTGGCCTGGCAAACACAATCTTCGCCCATATCGTGCAGAGCTTAGCACCAGGATCTAAAGGCTCAAATAGATGGTTCTCCCTAGCCACCACCAATTTGGAGTTGGGTTCGTGGATCATGAACCCCATCCCACCATGTCTGCTTGAACACTTTTATCAAAGTTGACCTTTAAAAATAACGGATGAGGGGGCTCCCAAGAAATAAACACCCAATCAGTCGCTGCATGAGTAGAGTGTGAACCCTAGGTCTTCGGAGGTATGAAAGTCACCTCAGTAAGTTTAGTAGCCAGGCCTCCAGACTATAATGATACCCCCTACAGACCTTGGGATTCAATTGCATAAGACCTCCAATTGGCTAGGAAACGATGGCAAGCACGAACAAGACTGGGCTCGGACAATAAGGATACAAATGCATGAGCCATCTAAAAGTAGAGCGAAAGGATGATTTTTGGGCTCCCCGCACATTCCAAATTAGGATCTTCATGGCACTAATGATGGGAAGTAGGTGAACCCTAGATGGATCCCTTCGGAGCGGCCCCATCACTCTCATCTTCCCCTCAGCTTTCCATCACCTGATCACCCACGGGCCACAGGGCTCCTTTTAACCGGCTCACAACCTCAGCATGGCCCACAAGGTTCCCATTCATGAAATCATTAGATGAGCATTTCTCATTCATGGAGTCACCAGCTTCAGCAGCGACCTCCTTCCCAACTGCCCAAGAATTGGTCACGAGGTATGGAGTGACACCTACTGGGGGTGGTGCAGCCTTCCTGAGCCCTTCGCCCATCTCCCTATCATGGGAGCTCGCTATCGAAGATGCCCCCTCCGCAAGCGACATAGGTGGATGGCTGGCTGAGGATCCACCATACAACCCCCGACCCCCAAGAGTAGCAGCTCCAGCCGGTGAAGACTCCTGATGGTGGCGGCTAGACCATCCCCCATCCGACAGCATCTTCCTAGCTCATTGTGAAGAGACCGATCCCGCCCATGAGCCTTCATCCACTGGAATTGGCCCACTCGACTTGAGCTCATCACGCACCGGGCTCTTCTCCCGGTTCACTACATGGTCCACATTCGACTCGATATTTCGGGCCGAGCTCTTGGGCCATTTCAAGGATGACTCGGCCACCTCTAGCATGTAGTGATCATTTAGGCCAGGGCAACCCTCCCAGCCCACATCCATCCCATCCTGACTCGAGTCAGACTTGGATAGCATGCTGAACCCAAGTCCGACCTTGCTCGTGTTGGCTCGGCAAGCTCCCACCTCACTCGTCGGTCAATGACCGCCGATGGGGAATATAGTGAAAACATCATTTTGATTAAGCTTCCAAATAGGGGTATCATCAACTCGAGAAGGCTTGACATGTCGAAGCAACTCCATTAAATCATTGATACCCACCCCTTTCAAATACCTTAGGTTGCCTTTGAGTGGAAGAAGACCCTCCAAAAGTGATTGGCTACCTCTTATTCAGTGAACTGAATCACGTCTTGCATCGTGGAAGAGTAATTACCCCCTCCTTCGCTGGTCGCCTCACACTTATCAACTCCGTGCTCTCTGCTCTACCTATTTATTTCATGTCTCTATTCAATTCGCCTGTGTGGGTGGTAAAAATAATCGATCAACTTCGCAGAGCTTTCTTATGGTCTGGATCTCATTCTATATCCGGTTTGTCTTGCAAGGTTAATTAGAAAATCATTTGTCTTGAGGAGGAGGGCGGCCTCAATATCAAGAATCTCCGAGTCTTAAACTCTGCCTTGCTCGCAAAATGGGGTTGGAGGATACTCTTGGATGACAATGGTGTTTGGAAGAAGCAAATCAACCTTGCTTATTTTAAGAGGGTCCGCCTCTCTATCTATTGGAAACCTCCTAGAAAATGCTCTAGCCATTGGCAGGATGTGATTGGTACCCTTACCTGCTTCTAGAACTGCATGCTCTTCACAGTTGGTAATGGGCAGCATACTCTATTTTGGAAAGATCCTTGGATTTGTGATGCCCCACTTAAAACCTTATTCCCTGGTCTATGCTCCCTTAGCCGCAAGAAAAATGGGGCTGTCTCTAGTTTCTTCAATCTTGGATCTCATTCTTGGATCATCAAATCGCATCCTAATTCCTCCCCCACCATCAAGATGCAAGCTGCTGATCTTCTGTGCCTTCTCTCTCAAATTTCGCTTAATGCGGCTGAACATCGTTTTGTTTGGAGCACAGACACAATGGGAAGCTTCTCCTCCTCATCCTTATACAGGTTCATGAGTCTAAGGGGAGTCACCTGCAGATTTGCGCCAACCCTTTGGAGCCTTAGTCCTCCTCACAAAATCAAATGCTTCCTCTGACTCTCCTGGAGGAACAAACACTAGAGTTTTATTGGGAAAGAAAATTGGCAAAGACTTGGGCCCTTGTGCGATTTGTGGGCAAACCCCTGAAACAGTTGATCACATCTTCTCCATCTGCGCTGTCTTCTGCTCTATCCGAAAACATCTTTGCTCACTTCTGAATGTCCTTCATTCATAAACTTCCTTCGACTACCTCTGCACAGATTGGATTGAAAGGAATTTCTCTAAGATCACTGGTTGTATCATTCTCATGCTTCTCGTAAGGTGTTGAAAGGAAAGAAATGCACGCCTCTTCCTCAGTAGATGCAAATCCTCTCTATCATAGCGTCGGATGCTTTGATTTTTTTTTTTTCTGGATTGGTCTGCCCTTTGCAAACTAAATGAGTTGGTTCTTTTTGAAAAAATCTGGTGTTAAGGTCAAAAGAATCTACTCCTTGCTGTCCAATCTGGATGTCTGAAGACACTATCTGGTTCTGATCAATTTGATTTGCATCTGAAGTTCTTGGCATGTTCCCCTCACTCGACAAATATCTTGTTCAGACTGCTTCCCTCTTGTAACTCCACCCGATTAGTGTCTGCTTTTGTTAACCTGTTACTTGACTTCATTGTAATCTTTTTGCTCTGCTGTCTATTTTCGATCCTTGTTATTGAATAAAGCTAGGTGGCTCTATTTTTTTTGAGCCTCCCAATACAACATAAAAAAAAGAGAGAGCAATGCAGTTGGGACAACTTGGTCTTTCGAGTTGCCGAGATTCCCATGCTATGGTCAGCATTGTGAATGCTTGTTGCCTTTCTCGAGTCTTTGATGAAAGGGAAGGCTAGAGATTCTTGTGTACCTTCAAATGTTGTTTGGGCGCAATTATGTTTACAGTTTTTATTGCAACCCAAACTGCATCTATAGGTACAGAGGCCTTCCTAGTCTCGCCTTTGATCAAAGACTCGAGGGAAGCAGCAAGCATTCACGATGTTAATCATATGATGGGAATCTCCAACAAATCGAATGACCGAGTTATCCTGATTGTATTTCTCGCTTGATTGAATATTTTCAACTAGACATTTCCTTCATGCCAAGCCAACTCGGCTGCATATGTCCCAGAAAGAGGTGGAGGAGTTGATTAGGAAAATAAAAGCATGGAGTATCGGGTTGCCTGTGACTCTTCTCTAATCATCGAGAGTAGTGAGTGAAATTGGAGATGAAGAAAGAGGGACAGAGCGATAATGAGGAGAGACAATAGAAGGTCTGAAGCTGAGAAGAAAAGCAGTGGAAAGGACCTGCAGATTCACCAAAAAATAAAAGATCCTTAGGTGTTAATCTACTGGAAGAGGATCCACAAATCTAGTAGGGAACATAGGATTTTCAAGTTTTGATTCACTAAAAAAAAAAAAAGAAGATTTGTGGGAAACAAAGGATTTGTAGATCTATTAAAAAATAAAGAATCTTCAGATGTTGATTAATCAAGAAACAGTGACTAATATATTGGCAATGGGGTTCGTCAAAGCTTCTAGACACGACAATGATAGCACAATAGATGTAGAGGAGATGGTAGCATCATATTAGGTGGCCGGTGGCTTTAATTCCATATTAGAATATTTGCAAAAGAAAAGAAAAATAAGAGATAGAGAGAGGGAGAGAAGAATTTATATTCTATTCCATTACATTCAGTACATCTCAGAGGTTGAATATATTAGTACAGAGATATGAGAAAAAAATAATATAAATCGATACAGGATCGTATTAATAAAAAAAAATTATAGATTAATATAGGTTATTATGTGATCCCTAAAATCACTCCAACAAGATTATGCCAATAAAGAAAAAAAATAATATAGACTAACACATGATCATACTTGTTGGTACAGTCAATCAACCTTTGGCCACATGGTAAAATCATCTATTTTCGGGTAAGGTTGATTGTTGGCTGATCTGGTTTAACTCTCAATCTAATTTTATGCTGATCTGAAGTGATCCAGCAGAATATTGTGATTAGCTCAGTTTTTACTCGATCTGCCATTAGGTACATCGGTCCACAATCGATATAACCTAGGAGAACGACAGTCGCTCCATGGCTCTATTGTGGCTGTTGTCCAACTCTACAATAATTATTTTTCAGCTATACTACAGCTAATTGTTATGTGGGCAAACAGTCTGTAATTTTCATATAGTTGGCTATTCTATTATAACAAACTACCAGCCTAACAAATTCTTAACGGCCTAACAAACTCTCTTAACGGCTTAGGCAAATCTCTTCTATATAAAGAAGGACGAGATACTCTCAGAAAGATAAGTTTTCAATTCATAGAATCTAGACTTTGCTAATCTTTTTCTCCCAAAATCAAAATCTCTTACTCTTTGTACTCAAAACCTCTTTCCTTGCTTTTCAATTCTCTATTTCCACCTATCTGCTCTCAAGGTCTCAATTGACTTAAGTATCGAAGGATCCTAAAATCAAAGCATACCCTACGGTTCTAGGACTTCTTTTGCAGATTCACTCATGATCTACATCGATCTAATTCTCAACAACTCTCCAACTTGATCTAGTACCAATCTCATTCTCTTTCCTTTGGAGCCTTGTTGCAATAGATTGACACTACAGAAAGGACTTTTGCCCAAAATTTTTTTATGAAAATGGTAAATAGGAAGGCATGGAACCTACCCACACCATCTTCTCCAGGAGGTGCATTGAAGAATACTCAACCTTTGGTTACAGTTGATCCATAATAATTTAGTCTTCTAATTGAACAAGTCAGACCCTTACTACTATGGTACAATAGCTTCAACGTACCATAGAACAATAGTAAAGAGTGGCCCCTCAAGAAGCTCAGTCTCATCATACACAACAATCGATTCATCAAGATCTTCATCGCGATCATTATTTGCATACAGATCAATATTTTGAGAGAGAATCTACTCTACATAGTAGAAAACTACATTGGGAGGAATGTCTTGAATAAAAGATTCAAGATCTTGAGGAAAGACTAATGGAAATATAGCTTGGAGGCCATCCTCAAAGTGGAAGAGATTTTAACTTGTGATCTCCTTTGTCTTATGAAAATTTGAGTGAATCGGTTCCATCCTGATTTAAGATGCCAGTGGTGAAATCATTTAATATTTTCACTAATCCTCTAGATCATCTTGAAGGTTTCATAGCCGTTATGAGGTTATAAGGGGTGTCTAATATCTTGCTTTTGTGTCGTCTTTCCTATTATCCTTGAGAAATCTACAAGAATCTAATTTTGTAGACTCTAATCAGGATCCATCTTCTCCTTCGAACAGTTGGCAAGACCGTTCATTACTTATTTTGGTAATAACCGGATTCATTTAAAGAATACTAATAATCTTTTTACTATTAAACAGCAGGAAGGTGAATCTCTCTAAGAGTATGCGGCACACTTTAACTCCACACACTAGAAGTGAAAAACTTTAATGAGTCTATCGCAATGGCTGCTTTGAAGTAAGGACTCCGAAGCAATTGTTTGATTTTTTTTCTCAACAAAAATTATTCAGATATCTATGAATAAATGCTTGCTTGGGTCCAAAAGTATGCTCAAGCTAAAGAAGAAGAAGAAAGTATACTCTGACAAGCAAAAAAGAAAAAGAATGAAAAAAAAGGCATAGAGAAGAAGACCGTGGAAATCGACCAGGAAACAACTCTAGCCCATCTTAGAAAAATCTAAGGTCAAGAAGTTCACCTCGACATTTTGATACCTACATCCCTTTGTCTGCTCCTCATGTCTAGATATTGATGAAAATCAAGGATTAGGGATATTTAATTTTTGTCGGCCCAATCCTATAAAAATTCCATCAATGAAAAGAGATAAAAGAAAGTACTGTCGCTACCATAGAGATCATGATCATGATACTGAAGAATGTCAATAGCTTAAAGATAAAATTGAAATTCTGATTCATTGAGATCATCTCAGCAAATATATCCAAGATAGAGCAACTTAGGTTATAGAACAGTGCTAAAAGTCTAACGATGATGCTGAACTCAATCGGCCTACTGTTAGGGTCAATGATCTGAGATCCTGATGAAGACTGGGAGACAGGCAAGAGTCCTTCCCCAAAGTGGCAATGTACTGACAATATCATTTTATTTTTCAATGTTGATGTTTAAGGAGTCCAAATTTCTTATAATGATGTTGTTGTTGTCTCTATGGCAATAATGAAATATGATATAAAAAGAATATTAATTGATGATAAAAGTTCTGCTGACATATTATTCTATGATACACTTCAAAAAATGAACATGCTAGATCGGTTAAAACAGATTGACACTCCACTGGTCAGATTTTTTGAAGATCCTGCAACTATGGAGGGAGAGATCACCCTGCCAGTCATTGTAGGGAAAGAATCCCATTAGTCAATTGTGTAGCTCATCTTCTTGGTTGTCAAAATACCATTAGCCTATCTTGCTATTATTGGCCGATCTGGACTCAATGCCTCAAGGCGGCGGTCTCCACTTATCATCTGTTAGTCTGATTCCTAACAAAAGATGGAGTCAGAGAAATATAAGGAGATTAAATGCTTGCTAGGTAGTGCTTCTTAATAGCTATAAACATAAAAAAAAAATTAGTAGAAGCTCTACCAATTGAAATACCTAATGAGAATGATAATCTTGAATTAGTAAAAATCCAGGAGAACCAACTGAACAACTTGTCATTATTGCATTAGATGAAGATTAGGAGAAAACTATTCAGGTCAGATCTCAATTAAAGCAGATTTGAAAGAAAAATTGATATTTTTTCTTCAAGCAAATGCCGATGTCTTTATCTGGTCAGCTTCTGACATGCTGGAAATCTCTACAGATGTCGTTGTTCATAAGTTAAACATTGATCCAAAACATAACTCAGTGCAGCAACAGAACAAGTGTTTTGCTTCAGAAAGATAAAAGGCAATAGATATAAAAATCAACAAGCTCTTGAAAGCTAGTTTCACTAGAGAAGCTCAATATCCAAAGTAGATCGTTAATGTTGTTATGATCAAAAAAGCAAATGGCAAATGAAGAATCTATATTGATTATATTGATCTTAACAAAGTCTAACCCAAAGATAGCTTTCCTCTTTCAATAATTGATCATCTTGTTGATGCCACTTCGGGACACAAACTGCTAAGCTTCATGGATACTTTTTTTGGCTACAATCAAATCAAAATAGTATTCGAAGATGAAAAAAATATAGCCTTCATCATTGAAAGAGATTTGTATTGTTATAAAATGATATATTTTAATCTTAAAAATATAGGTTCCACATATTAATGCTTAGTCAACAAGATCTTCAAGCAACAAATAGGCCATAATATGAAAGTTTATATTGATAATATGTTGGTAAAAAGCATTGAAATAGATTAGCATATTATCGATCTAAAAAAAATCTTTAGAGAACTTCATGAATATCAAATGAAGCTCCATCCTAATAAATGCACTTTTGGAGTTACATCAAAAAATTTTTTGAATTTTCTGATGACTCAAAGAGGAATTGAAGCTAATCATGAAAAAATTTGAGCATTACTCAAAATAAAGCATCCAAGCACAATAAATGAGGTGCAATGATTCATAGGGTGGGTTGCATTACTCAGTCGATTCATCTTCAGATCGGTTGAGAATTGTTTTCCTTTCTATAAAGTTCTGAGGCAAATAAAGGAATTTAATTTATTAGATGAATGTTGAGCTACCTTCGACGGTCTCAAAAAGTACTTCGGATCACCTCTATTACTATCAAAATCAATTGAAGGTGAGGAATTATTCATATATTTGTCTGTCTTATCTAGTATTGTTAGCTCGATTTTAATCCAAGATGATGCAGGAACATAGAGACTAATTTAGTACACTAGTAAATTGCTACGAGATGTTAAAATTTGATACACAAAATGGAGAAAATGATACATGCACTTATCACATCAGCTCGATGACTTTGCCCCTATTTTCAAGCTCATACAATTATCATCCTAACTGACCAGCCTTTGAAATCAGTCTTACAATGATTTGATACCTTAGGTCGGATGGCCAAGTGGGCAATTGAGCTTAGTAAATTTGATATTCATTATCGACCTCGATCTTTATTGAAAGCTCAAGTTTTAATCAATTTTATTGTAGAATGTTCTAGTCTTGATGAGGAACTGACTTCAAAAAGTCTAAAGGAGATTGTTGAAGATTCTACTTAGGTGTTACATACTTATGGAGCCTCAAATTCAAAAGAAAGTAGAGCTGATTTAATTCTTGTAAGTCCAAATGGTGTTGTCACCGAATGTACTTTGAGATTCAACTTCAATACCTCAAATAATAGGATATAATATGAAGCATTCACTGTTGGACTCAAAAGTTGCAAAAGAACTCGAAGTCAAAAGACAAAGTTTTCACCGACTCCCTACTTATCATCGAATAGGTATGAGGTCAATTTGAAGCTAAAAATTTTATAATATCTCAATATTTATAGAATATGAAGAAATTATCTAAAAGCTTCAAAGATTTTGAGATCATACAAATTTTGAGATTGGAGAATACTCGAGCTGATGCTCTTTCACATTTGGCCACATCAGGATTTTTCGAACTAAATGAAAGAGTTCTTATTGATGTCCTTGAAAGGCCCGGTATAGAAGTCTTATCAATTGTCCAAATTGATCATGAACCAAGTTGGATTGATCCATTGATTGATTACATTATCAGAAGAGTTTTGCCAACTGATTGTATTAAAGCTAGGAGAATTAAAAGACAAGCTCCATAGTATATTTTTCAAAATGAGCGATTGTACAAATGATTATATTTATTTCTATTACTTTGATATTTGTGACCATGATCAAAAGTTGATTATGCTTTTCGAGAAGTCCATGAAAGAATCTATGGCAATCACTTTGACAGCAGATCACTAGACTGCAAAGTTATTTGACAAGATTATTATTGGCCAACTATCCAAAAGGATGCAGCCAACCTCATCAATAAATGTGATCAATGCCAAAGGTACACTAATATTCGATATCAATCTGTAGTCGAACTTATTTCTATCACAGTATTTTGGCCTTTTCTTATATAGAGAATGGATATTCTGAAACCTTTTCCAATGGTGATAGAACAAAAAAAATTTTTAGTTGTGGCTATTGATTACTTCATAAAATAGATGGAAGCTAAACCTCTGACACAAATCATTATAAAAAAGATGCAAGACTTTATCTGAAAGTTAATTATCTATCGTTTTGGCTTACCTCAAGTCATTATCATCGATAATGAATGACAATTTGATAATTAAATATTCAAAAAATTATGTTCTAAGCTTCATATAGATCATAGGCTTACCTTGGTGGGATATCCACAATCAAATGGGGAAGCCGAAGTTATCAATTGAACTATTCTTCAAGGTTTAAAGATAAGAATCACTGAAATAAAAGGACTCTAGGCGGATGAGCCCTATAGTGTTCCCTCAACCCACCAAACTACATCTAGGAGACCAACTTGGGAGATATCTTTTAAACTTACTTTTGAAATAGAAGTAGTAATATCAGTGGAGATTGGTCTTTCGATAACCAAAATAGAAAATTTTCATGATGAAAGTAATGCAGATCGATTGAGAACTGATCTGGACCTACTTGATAAAACCAGAGAAAGAGCTTGGATTTGCATGGCAACTTATAAGCAGAAAGTGGCCAAATATTATAATGCTTGGGTGAAGCTAAAATTTTTCATAAAGAAGATCTTGTTTTTCGTCAAGTTGAGATCTCAAAGCTTTTGGAACAAGTAAAACTCGCTCCTAATTGGGAAGGATCTTGTCAAATTTTTGAAGTAATTCATCTAGGAGCATACGAAATTGAAAATCTAGATGGCTCAATAATTCTATGAAACTGGAATGCTGAAATCTCAGATTGTATTATCAATAAGGCTCTCAATAAAATCCTCAATTTCTATCCCCATGAAGATAGATTTCTATTCAAGTATTATGAAAAATTATCTCATCCAAATCAGATTGGTAAAAGCCGATCAAATGAGGATGACAATGAATAAAGATTGTGTACAAACCAGATCGGTAACAAACTTATCAAATGAGGACAACCAATCCAAATAAGGCCATGACATCTGACCAAATGAGGATAGAATCGAAGAGTTCATCTAAATGAGGTCATGATTTTCGATCAAATAAGGATGAAATATATCCAAATGAGGCCATGAAGTACGATCAAAAGAGGATAAAAAAAAGATCAAGTTTGTCCAAACAAGATCGAAAAAGGCCAAACTTCAGCTATAAGAATTCCTACCAAATCAGGACAACTCAAGTGAGACACCCGATCTTCAAATTAGACCTCACAAATGATTAAGTCAGATATCTGATCTCTAGATTGGACCTTCGGATTGGACCTCAAATGATTAAGTGGGACATCCGATCTCTAGATTGGATCTCATAAATGATTAAGTGAGATATTTGATCTCTGGATGGGACCTCACAAATAGATTAAGTGAGACACCTGATCTTCGGATTGGACCTTATATGATTTGACATAGGACATACAATTTCTAAATCAAACTCCATGAATATTTGCTGAAAAATATGTATATTTGATTTTTAGGTTCAATTCTGCAAGAATCCGAGGTAGAATATTTAGGTCTACAAGTTCGATTTTTTGATATTGAATCAAAGGAATTTATGACTGAGTATATATCCTAAAATGACATGCCCTTAAAAAGGAGAAGGTGTCATGGGTTAAGGAGGCCTGACTTGCCATTCCAAATTTAAGAGGTAATTCTTAAACCTCTATTATAGATGTTTCAATTATTAGAATTGGATTTCTTCCAATTAACTGATTTCATTATTAAAGATCGGGTTGTATCAATGACTTAAGTTTATTAAGTTAGGGCACATTAGCTTTATGATTGACTTAACTAAGGTCGGATAATATTCCTTTATGGTTCATCTGACCAAAGTTGAGTGATTACCTATTATGAATACTTAGAAATTTCTTAAGATTCTAAGTTGCTAAGACCTAGATCGGGTTAAATGGAGTCAGAAACATGTGGTGTGAAAAAGAAGTAAACACTTGGGAAAAAAGTTTTTTTATTAATGTCAAGAATCTTTACAAAAGGCCACATCAGGCTAATACAAGAAATCAAAAAAGGGAAAAAAGTTACAAAGATAGTGTTAGGCTTTAGCCTGAGGACTACTAGACTTGGGAGTGGAAGCTGAAGCTGGCCCCTTGTCAACAGTCAGAGATTCTATTGGAATAACTTCAAAGGCTGGGACATCTACAGGAGTCGATGGAATCTCTGTGGAAAGAGTTGGGACCTCAGTAGGAAGAAGTTTGGTGTGAGATTGAGGAGTCATTTCTGCAATTGATTAGGACACCTCAGCAGCAGCCAAAGTGATATCCGACACCAGCTGGTAGACGACCTCACTCGCCTCCCTGGAGGTGACCTCGATTGCTGCTACGATGGCCGCTTCAGCGGTAACTTTGCTCAGATCCAAGTTAGGATAAAGCTTCTTGATTTGGCTTTTGCAGCTCAGAAATCCAAAGTCGAAGGACCACTTAGAAGCTTTTGTAACTTCATCTCGAAAAGCATCTGAAGCCTTGAAGTCTTCAATAACCCTTGAAGTTCATTCCTTCTCCCTCTCGAGTTGTCATTGATACGAGAGAAGAGCCAAATCACGTTATTCACCTATTGACTCAGCCTCCTTCAACTTGGCCTCGAGCCCAAAAATCTTCTTTGCCTCCTTCTGTAGTTTGTCTTCTTGCTCATTTATTTTGTGTTGGTTGTCCGACAGCTGCTGATTCATCTTCTTTATTGAATTCATCTTTTCTTGAAGTTGCTTTTTCAACCCCTCCATGGTCTTAGCCTCCTTCGTAGCCTTCTCATCAGCCATCTTCTTAGCCTCCTCAGATGCTTTCTTGGCCTCCTGTTCGGCCTTAAGTCCCTCCTCCAAGGACTTTTTATTCTCATACAGTTAGATCTGATTCTCATGCATTAGTTTGAGATCTAGCACTACCTATGAAATGAGAACAAGATTGATAAAAAATTGATGTGAAAAAGAGTAGAAAAAAGAAAAGATAAGTTTAAGAAACTTACATCAGGAAGGCCACTACAACGATGGTTCACTACATCTTCTATTGAATAGTCCCACCTCCATACGTGCATCCAAATCTCTTCGAGGCAGGACTGCTATGAGTATATCTCGACCAAGTCTTGATGTTTCCAATAAGGACACCGGAGAGAGATCAATTCTCTTTGTTGAGGAGGAGGAAATGAAGGTCTTTGTGGGCTGCTTTTGTTGCCTTATAGACCAAGCAAGTCTCGCCGATGTTGGAGGTGGTGCTGGAGAGAAGCTCAATACATCTTTGGCATGTGGTCACCTCTTTACTAGGAAGATGAGTCACCTCGACTTTAGACAGATGTTGGTTCTTTGATGTCGGCTGGGGTGGCACTACAGAAATTGGAGTAGGGCTAATTATTGGAGATGAAGCTGGAGCAGGTGAAGATTAGGAATCTATCGATCTAGAGCTAGTAGCAGTCTCCTTGCTCCTTTTGACTGCAGATTGGACAGCAGGATCTTGTTTCCTCTTTTTCACCTCTATCCTCTTGGGATCAAACTTTATAATTACTATGACAAAATTGAAAACTTTGTAAAAAGAAAAAGAGAGAAGAAGAGAGAAAAATGAAATGTATGAATTAACATTAGACTCACCTATTGGATGTATGTCCTAAAAACCAATTCGACAGACACATTGTATCCTTTTAGGATATAATTTTATATTTAAAATATTGATTTGATCAGTAAAAAGATAAATTTTTATTTCGTATTCAAGTTTGATGTGTCCTTGAATCGTTTAAGAAATTAATGCTTACGATACATATTCTCAAGATTTTTGAGAATTAGAAGCATGTATAATTAATTTCTAAGTTACTTTCGATCATAGTATCATCATGAGGATAGTGATCGATCCAGATAGATCGATGCATTGATCACTTCCTTCGAGGTAGATGAGTCTCTAGTCTATAGTGTAGAGATATTGAAAAGTAAATACAGATAGTTGTTAGAGAATAACTAGTACTGAGCATGACCATATAAGAGATCACATAGATTTCTACTCAATCGTCAATGATTATTTCGATGTTGTAGTTGTGTGAATGGTTGTTTGACCTGCGGTGGCATGATTGCTAATAGTTTTGCTACTGGAGTTTGACTACACAGAAATATAGCCTCTTAACCACTTGAATCCTTGTAGTGTATGTTGGCAATAGTGTATCCACTGTAGGAGTAGGGTGCTCATCTAGATAGAATCTATCGACCTTGATAGAAAAGAGGGATCCTATGAGATTTGAGAGGCTAAGTCTATAAGTTTGTGGCCATAGCAGTATGGTTGATAAAATTTTTTTTTATGAGAATCATAATTAGACTTGAGCTAATCGAATATATCATATGACTGATGATAAGATCGAATAATTAATTCATGACCTACCATCTAGTCGGAACTCATGATAGAGGGACTAAATCATACGAAACTATATCTTGAGATTCTTTTTCGGTTCTATTAAGTTGTCACTACATACTGCTAGATATTATTAGTGGATTGTTAGAGCTTACTAGGATCGTTTTGGATCGACGATCCTTATTGAGTTAGAGTAGAATCATTCCAACCCATTAAAAAGAGTTTCAATGATACTATGATAGAGATCATGATATATCTCACTATCAGATAGAATTGAACCTATGAGATTACACAATAAAAAAATTTGATCTGGATTAAGCAATTAGACTCATGAAGTCTCAATTGAATTAGGAGAAATCCTATTGGATTTAAAAGAACCTTGTTACCACATAGTTAAACCCAATTCTTCATTTAACTTGAATTGCTTATTTGATAAGAATTAATTCAAGTTAATTACCTACTATAAACCTAATTGAATTAGATTCATTGGGCTCTAAATGCTGGGTGCCTAGAGTTTTGGATCATGTCTATTAGGAATTCAATCCCTAAATTGATTCCTTGATTTAATTAGAAGGGGCACCACTTGATTTGATCAAGTGTGGGCATGCCCACTTGATGGATGGCATGAAAGACAAGGGAGGGGCACACCTCCTCCTCCCTTTGGCATGTGAGAGAAAATCCTAGAGGGTGCCGACCCTTGATTCACTTGGGCGTGGTCAATTGGTGGGGATAAGGAGTCCTAATGCAATTAGGACTCATATTATATGGTTGATTTGGTTTTAGTTAGGACTCCAATTGCTTCTCTATTTAAGAGGGCCTTCCCTAGTCTTTTAATTAGATTTTTAGATTACTCTTAGCCTCCATAATAACCCCTACACCCTCTCTCTTCCTCCTTTTGGTTCACACGTCCAAGACTCTTGGACATCTCACCATCTACATACCCGAAAGGAGTTTTGGCATCCATCTTCCAATCTAATTTTAAGGTCTTGATTGTGTCATAATCAAGAGAAGAAGATCAGAAAGAAGAAGAAGAAAAAGAAAATCAAAGAAAGGATAAAGAGTTGATCATAGATCTAGACTTTATTCAGATTTACAGAATGAGCGTTCTTAGAGAAGAAAGATCTATATCAAAGAGGATCAATCCAGACTAATCCTAAGTAAGTACCCATAGAAGTAGATGTTTGTGTGGCTAAGATAGAACCTATCTTCTTCCAGATCTAGAATTGAAGAAAGAAAAAGCGAAATAGGTATGTGATTCGATCACATATTTTATTTTTAGCATAAAATTAGTTTGTATTAATTTCAGTATATGAAATAGATCTTGAATACTTTATTCTTATACATTCATGTTCTAGATTAAAAATTATTTTAATCTAAAAATTTATTATATTATTTAGAAAAAAATAAAAAAGTTTTTGAAATCCACATATATGCGTATCCGACGAAAATCTAATAGTGATATTAGAGCCACGAATTTTATATGCATGAGATTGACATATATGTTTTGAAAAAAAATTTTAAAATTTGATTTTTTTTAATATATGAGATGTATGGATGTTTAATTTAGATTTAAAAATTATTTTAGATCTGATTTTTAGTTTATATATGAGATATATGAAGACATATATAAATTTGAAAGTTGTTCTTGATCAATTTTTAATTCTATATATGATATATGGATGCATGCATAAATCTAAAAATTAATTTATATCTATTTATGATTTATATATGAAATGTATGATTGCATATCAAGATCTAAAAATTAGTTTAAAACTAACTGATGAATTATATATATGCTATATGATATCATGATGTCAAGATTTGAATTTGGTTTAGTGCTGAATTCTAAATTCATATATGAGATCTATGTTTATTTGTTAGATCTGAAAATTAGTTTTAAGATCAAAAATTTACTTTTCATATAAAAAATTTAGATTTAAAATTTAATATTAAGATCTAAATTTATGTTTGTGCATGAGAGTTTGGTCATGGATAGATCAAATTAGGTCATATAATTAGATTATACCTAAAATTTTGATTTGAACATAATGAATCTAAATCGATTTGGTGATTGATCAAATCGAATCAAGTATTGATTAAGATTAGATTAATAAAATTTTAGATCATACAATTATTATTGATCGAATTGATTAGCATCCATGTATAGAATCATTAACCTAAGGACCTAATTCGGCTCGACGGTTTAAGCCAGATTCGCTTAAGCAAACTTATTTAGATCAATTGACCAATTGACATCCAAGATAAATAATTGAGAGGTGGTTACTTAATTAGGATCCTTATTTATCAAGCAGAAGCCTCCCACCGATCTCCACTTGTCTAGCCAATTTGAAAAATTGAATCTTGAATGTGGTTGCTTGGCGGTTTGGTTTAATCCATACCAATTAGATCAGTCATTTGATGATTGATTAGATGACATCTGAACCTATCTTCTCATGAATATTAATCTAGAGATTTTTCATCATTGTAGATGTGCGGACGTGCTACTGGTATTGATTGTTCTCAACAGGTCACAGTGGTTCAGTTGCACCAAAAATACGTAACAACTCTATTAGCAAAGAGTTGCTTCAGGATAAAGATGGTTTGGACTTATTAACTGTTAGGTGAGGGACCTAATAACGATTTTGCACCTGCTTGTGAATGATAGTCGGGCTTAACTAAGGAGTGTGATCAATAACTATTAGGTGAGCCAACATAACTTAGAGATAAAGTCACTGCAACATGCTTAGAGAAGCATCTGGGTAAGAAGTTATCCATACATCAATATACGTGTTACCAATAACTATTGGATGAGGTGCACGACATCGATGGGACCACAACACCCACTAGAAACCCAATTATCATGTTTAATTTTTTTCTTCTCCACCCGAGGAGTATAGGGATTCAAAAAAATAGTGGGAGTCTATTTGCTTCTTAAAGTTTCTAGAGCAAATATAAAATTTAAGTATAAATATCAAACTTAAATCTTTACTCTCGTAGTTAAACTATGACAGCTTTGAACTCTCTAACCTGCATCCTTGAGTCTAATCATTTGATCCGAATCAATTTTAAAGACTGGCTTAGAAATCTCAAGATTGTCTTGATATCTGAAAAATTAGGACATGCACTTGACGAGGATCTTCGGATCCTCCAATTTTACCAAACCATCCTAATGCTGAGCAGAGAGTAGTATTTGATAAATGGACGGATGATGACGGTCGTGTTAAGTGGTATATACTGGCTTCTATGTCAAACGAGTTGTAGAGTCAGTATGAGCATATATCTACTACCAGGCTATGATTACTCGTTTGCAAGAGTTGTATGGTGAGCAGAATCGCACTACGTATTTTGAAGTCTCTAAGAGACTTTTCAATATAAAGATGTATGAAGGACGGTCGATCCATGAATATTGTATGACAGTGATCAAGGACCTAGAGGAGTTAAGAAGCTCGGGCTAAATATACAAATGGAATTGTCAGTGGACTTGATTGTGTAATCCTTACCAAGTTCATATAGTCAATTTATCATAAATTTTTATATAAAAAATTGGACTGCACTACATCCGTACTAATCAACATGTTGGTCATTGCTGAGAAAATCTTGAAAAATTTAAGGGGCACTGTTCTTGCTGTAGAGCGAACTTCTTCATCCAAGAGAAAGTCTAGTTGAAAGAAGAAGAAAAGTCTGCGAAGAAGCAAAAAAAAAACAAAAACCAAAGAAGGATGTTTGAAGAAAGCTGTAGCAAAAGAAAAGTATTTTTACTATGACGTTGATGGCCATTAGAGGAGGAATTATCCACTCTATCTGAAAAGCCTAAAGAGGGTGACACATCTTTGGAAGGTATGTCTAGTTTACTCGTAATTGAATCTAACCTAATGATTTCTTCTATTTCTAGTTGGATATTAGACTTTGGCTCTAATGCTCATATATATACTTTAATGCAGAGTCTAATAGAAAGTAGGAGGTTGAGGTAAGGTGACATGATTCTTTGGATCGAGATGGAGCAAAGGTTGCTATAGAAGCCGTAGGTACCTACCCTCTTCGATTACTGTTAGAATTTAGATTAGATTTAAAAGACAGTTATTTTATACCTATAGCTAGTAGAAATTTGATTTTTGTATCTATGCTAGTACAGGATGGATTTGATTTTAATTTTAATAAAGACTTTTGTTCCATTTATTTGCAAAATAAATTGATTGCACATGATCTTTTAATTGATAATCTTTATTACTTTCATGTTGATGCGAATGTAAATATAAACAAGCAAGTAGTAAGTGCCGTAGGTCAACAAAGATCTAGAGATAAAATTAACTAGAAGTATATATGGTACTTTAGGCTTGAGTATATTGGAGAGGACAGAATAAATAAATTAAAAAAGGATAGGATCCTCGAGTCTTTTGATTCTGAGTCATACCCAACTTGTGAATTTTGTCTTTGAGGAAAGATGACCAAGTTGTCTTTGTAGGATATAGGAAAAGGACTACTGAGATACTTATCCTAGTACACACCGATGTGTATGGACCATTTGATGTGCAAGCTAGAGGTGGTTATAACTACTTTATTATCTTTATTAATGATTTATCATGGTATGTGTATGTGTTTCTGATGAGACGCAAGTCTGAAGTCTTTGAAAAGTTCAAAAAATTTAGAAATGAAGTAAAGAAACAAATAGATAAACCCATTAAGGTTCTTCGATTTGATCAAGAAGGAGAATATCTTAATCAAAAATTTTTGAGATATCTTAAGGATAACAGTATATTCTCTTAATGGACTCCTCTTGGAACACCTCAAGTTAATGAGATATCCGAAAGGGAGAATTGAATCCTAGATATGGTTAGGTCTATGATGAGCTTCAGTGATTTATCCTTATATATTTGGGGATATGCTTTATTGACTGTAATTTATTTATTGATTAGGATTCTTTTTAAATCTATTCCTACCACCTCATATAAGATATGGTATGAAAGAATCTGAGTCTAGATTATCTAAAGACTTGGGGATGTCCAACTATATGAAAGATGAATGACTGACAAATTAGAAGATTGATCTATTATGGCTTATTTTATAGGATATCCAAAAGAATCTATGAGATACTATTTTTACTTTCTATATGATCATAATGTGATTGTGAGTCATTATGCCATATTCTTAAAAAAATAGTTTATCAAGGATGGTGGCAGTGGGAGGTTAATTTAGCTTGAAGAGAAGATCTTTGGAGAGTAATGAGCTGTATATCCTCAGGAATCCATAATTAATGAGCTAGTTGTTAATGTTCCTCCACCACCTCATAGATTTAACAGGATCTTCCATCCTCCTGAAAGGTACATGGGCATGCTTACAAAGGATATAAAGAAAATATTTCTTTTGAAAGATAAGGATCATGGAGATAATCTGAATACCTTTGATGAGATGATGTCTGCCATCGATTTCAAGAAATAATTAGAGATGATGAAGTCAGAAATTGACTCGATGCACTCAAACCAAGTATGGACCTTAGTGGATCCATCTGAGGGTATAATATCCATTGGGTGTAAATGGATCTATAAAAAAAAATAGGTATAGATGATAAGATAGAGTCCTATAAAATTAGGCTCGTGATAAAGATTATAGTCAGTACAAAGATATTGACTATCAAAAATCTTCTCATCTGTAGCCGTGCTGAAATCTATCTGCACTTTGCTTGCTGTTGCAGCCTATTATGATTATGAAATCTGGTAGATGGATGTAAAAACTGCTTTTCTGAATGGATATCTTGAGAAAGATATCTATACGAAGCAGCCTTTTAGTTTCACATTTGGTGATGACGATCATCGAGTCTGCAAGCTGTAAAAGTTCATATACGGATTAAAGCAAACTTTTCAGAGTTAGAATCTTCCTTTAGATGATGTGATTAAATTATTTGGTTTTATAAAAAATAAGAAGGAACCTTGTATATACAAAAGGATCAATGGGAGTGCAATAACATTCCTCGTATTGTATGTAGAAGATATCCTCTTTATTGGTCAAAAGATGATTATCCAAGAAATTCTTCATAAAAGACCTAGGGGAAGCATTATACATTCTTGAAATTAAGGTCCATAGGAATAGATCTAAAAAGATGCTAGGCCTATCATAAAAGTCGTACATAGAGAAAGTGCTGAAGAGGTTCAATATGAAAAATTCTAAAAGAAAACTTCTACCTCTTAGGCATGGTATTCATCTTTCTAAGATGATGTGTCCGACCACATCTGAGAAAGTTCAGTACATGAGTAGGATTTTTTGTACCTCGATCATAGAAAGCCTCATGTATATGCCATGTTGTGTACTCGACCTGATATTATCCTTGCTGTGAGTGTCATAAGCAGGTATCAGTCGAATTTAGAGGATGAACACTAGATAGCTATGAAGAACATTGTTAAACACTTGAGAATAACTAAGAATTTATTCTTGACCTTTGGAGGAGGGACTGAATTGCGAGTCGAGAGTTTTACAGATTCAAACTTCATGTCTGATCCTGATGATAGAAAGTCTACGTCAGGATATGTGTTTATTTGTAATGGTGGTGCCGTCAGCTGAAAAAGTTTCAAGCAACCCATCGTAGCAGATTTGACCACAGAAACTGAATATGTTGCTGTTTCAGATGCTGCAAAAAAAGGCTTCTAATTCAAAAAATTCACTACGGAGTTTGGTGTAATGACTTCGGATGCTATATCACTGTACTGTGACAATAAAAGAGCCATAGCACTCACTAAGGAGCCCAGATCTTATAAAAAATCAAAGTATATTGAGCGATGGATCCATATCATACGCAACTACTTTGAAAAAAATATTCTAGTAGTGAAGAGTTGACTCTGCAGACAACGTGGTAGTCTCACTGACAAAGTAATTAAGTCAGCCAAAGATAGAAGTCCATTTTGAGAAGATGAGACTTAGATTAGTGGCCAATTGACTTTAGTTCAAGTGAGAGATTGTTAGATGTATATCCTAGAAGTCAATTTGACAAATAGATTGTATCTTTCTAGAATATAAATTTATACTTAAAATATTGATTTGATCAATAAAAGGATAAATTTTTATTTCTCATTCAAGTGTGATGTATTCTTGAATCATCCAAAGAATTAATGCTTATGATATATATTCTCAAGGTGTTGAGAATTAGAGGTATGTATAATTAATTCTCAAATTGCTCTCGATCATAATATCATCATGAGGATAATGATCGATGTAGATAGATCGATGCATAGATCACTTTCTTTGAAGTAGATGAGTCTCTAGTCTACAATGTAGAGACACTGTGTGACAAGTACGGTTGTTGGATGTATGTCTTAGAAGTCAATCTTGACTGACGCATATCATATTTTAGGATATGATTTTGTACTTTATGGATATTTATATTACCATTCATGTTTTATGTGTCCATGAATCATCTAAAAGATTAATAAGATGATGACATATATTATCAAAGAGTTGAGAATTTGAGACATGTGTCATTGATGGTTAATTTCTAAATTGCTCCTGATCATAGTATCATCATGGGGATGATGATTGATCCGGATAGATCAGTGTACGGATCGCTTCCTTCGGACAGATGAGTCTCGAGTCTATGATATAGTGACACTGGAGCGAGAGTGTAGGTAGTTGTTAGAGAATAATTAGCACTGAGCATGACCAACATGAGAAGTCACATGGATGTCTGCTCACTCGTTAGTGACTTTCTCGATGCTGTAGTTATATGACTGGTCCTTTGACTTGAGATGGTACCACTACTCGTAGTGAGACTGCTGGAGTTTGATTGACATATAAACATTGATCTTAATGAGCCATTATAGTGGATGTTGGCGATAGTTGGTCCACTATAGGAGTAGGGTGTGCATCAAGATGGGATCTATTGACCCTAGCAGAAAAGAGTAGTCCTATGGATTTAAGAAGCTGAGTCTTTAAGTCTATGACCATAGCAGTGTGATTGATGGAAAAGAATTTCATGAGAATCACATATGGACTCGAGCTGATTGAATCTGTCATATGATCGATGATGAGATTTGATGATCATCTATGACTACTATCTGGTCGGAACTCACGATAGAGAGACTATATCATACGTTAACTACATCTAAAGGTTCATCATCTTTTATTCTGTTGGGTTGCCACTATATACTGCTAGGTGTCACTGGTGGACTATGAGACCTACGAGCATCATCTTGATGATCGATGATCCTTGATGGCAGAGTTGGAATGGTTCCAACCCATTGAAAGAAGTTTTGGTGATATTATGATAGCAATCACAATATATCTCACTACCACACAGAATAAAACTTATAGGATCACACACAAAGAGGCTTTTGATTGATCAGATGGTTGAATTATAATTACGAATCATGATGGGATTTGATTATCAATTTGATTGATGATTAATCTAATGTAAAAGTTGCAATTAAGTAACTCGCTAAAGAGTTAGAGAGTTATAAGAGGATTAATTAGGCAATTGGATTGCTAATTGGCTCAATTTGATTGAGCTATGAGGCTTGCATCAAGTCTAATTAAATTTAATTTATCTTGATATGGGTTTGATTTGATCAAGTCCAATTGAGTTATGAGATAACCAAATTGCATGGGAGAATGATTTCTTGTTGAATTAGGATTTGAATTTGACTTAATTTCTAATTAGACTAGGATCTAATTAAGAGTATTTGGATTCCTATTTGGATTAAATTTTTTTTTTCATGGATGCACTAAATTTTAATTAGATTGAGATTAAATTAAGTTTGACTCAAGCACCAAGAGAGAGTCCAAAAGGACTAGGACTGCTCTAATTAGGTGACATCTAATCTAAATAGTTTGAGCTTCTAATCAGATTTGAATTTTAATCTATTTGGGTCTAATCAATTTCTAATATGATTAGAATTGGTTAGAGTTTAAATTGATTTAAATCAGCCACCTAAAGAGGAGTCCTAAGTGGATTGAACTCTCCCTTCCATATGCCATAAAACCAGCCCATGCCAACCAGATTTTGGATGCCTGTTTCTTCCTTTTCTTTTGCATGAAATAAGTCACGTTAAACCCTTCTTTCCTATGTGATATCTGGGTGCAAAAATTATAGGTGATGGGTGGCATAAAAATTTAGAGTCCTAAGAGGTTTGGACTCTTATCTTCCTACCTAAACTCTATCTCCCCTTTGCCTATTTAAACATGGGTCTTAAGGGATGGTACCAAGGGACTGATGAGATCAGTTTGGATGCCAAAATAGAGAAGAGGTGTGCATGAAAAATTTGAGAGAAAAGAGCCACGGTGTGATGGTCCTTGGCATGAGGTAAATTGATGCATATCCCTTCTTTCTTACAAACAACCAAAGGTTGGTTGTTAGGATATTTTCTCTCCCATATTTTGTCCTAGTTTGGACATGGCTTTTCTCTCCTCTTTGTTCAAGAGTTGGACAAAAATTTCTACATCTCTAGCGTAGAGATTTGGTATATAGATTTTAGAAAGAAAAGAAAAGAAAGAATTTTTCTCATGATCTCTAGCGTAGAGATCAACATCCTCCTATTTTCTTTTTCTTCTCTAAGAGTATCTTGAGAGTAAAAAAAAATTTCAACTATCAAGATATGATCTCTGCAAGAGAGCTAGCATCACAGTGAGATCAAGAAGCTTCTGATCAGATCGAAGTTGCGTGTGGATATCCGTAGAGGTCGGACACTTGTGCAGCTTCAAGGGACCTTCGAAAAATATCTATCATCATTAGTTTATGGTGTCGGTCGATCCATGCCAAGATATGAAGATTTGATCTTCTCTATTTATTTTTTTCTATTTGATTTCTATATCTGAATCCTATCTCACATATGTAGATCCTGTTTATGGTTTTAAGATTTGATCTTATGTATGTTTAGATTAAATTAGATTTAATCTGAATTTTTTTAAATTTTTGCTGCGTACTTGTTTTAAAAAATTTTACATGCATGAAATCATGGTATCTCAATAGTGGTATCAGAGCTACATCATATGCATGAGATTAGAATTTAGATCTAAAATCTATAGAGAAAAATTTTAGTTCTAAAAGTTTTTGATATCATTCTGACATAAGATTGCTCTGGCATAACTTGTTATGCTGCATGGTTGTCCTAGAATGATATTAAAATTTTTAATTAAATTTAAATTTTTGATCTAATTTTTTCATTATATATGTGATATATATTTTATTGTTTAGATCTGAAAAGAGTTTTGAGATCTGTTTTGATTCATATATATGATATATGAAAGTATGTTTAGGGCTAAAATTTATTTCTATGATCTGAATTGATTCATGTATATGATATATATTTGTATGTATGATCTAAAAATTATTTTGAGAACAAACTTGCTTTTCATGTAAAAAATTTAGATATAAAAATTTAGATTTAAGATCTGAAATTAGTGTTTGTGTATGAGGGATTGGTCATGGGTAGATCAATTAGATCATATAATTGGATTACATCAAGGGTTTCTGATTTGATCATATTGGGTCTGAATCGATTTAGCAGTTGATCAAATCGAGTCAAGTATTGATTAGGGTGAGGTCAATAGAGCTTAAGATCATACAACTGTTGTTGATCAAATCGATGAACACCCATATGTAGAATCAATTAACCTAAGAACCTAATTCGACTTTATGGCTCGAATCTGATTCACCTAAGCTAACCTATTCAGATCAATTAACCAATTGGTATCTAAGACAAGTAATTGAAAGATGGTTATTTAATTGGTTTCATTTGCTGATTTGATTAATTTATTGGTGTCTAAGAAAAGTAATCAAGGACCCCCACTAATCTCTACTTATCTGATCAATTTGAAAGATTGAGTCTCAAATATGGTTGCTTGGCAGTATGATTTAGCCCATGCTAATTAGATCAGTCATATGATGACTGATTAGATGAGATCTAAATCTAAATCTCTACATAAATATTAAGTCCAATTGTCTTCCACCATTATAGATGTGCGGCGTGCTATCAGCATTGATTGTTCTCGGTTGATCGCAGTGGTTCAGTTGCATCGAGAACACGCAAACACTCTATTAGCAAAGAGTTGCTCCAGGATAAAGATGGAGTTAGGCCAATAACTATTAGGTGAGGGACCCAATGGCGGCTTTACACCTGTTTGTGAAGGTGGGTCTGACTTAACTAAAGAGTGTGGGCAATAACTGTTAGGTGAGCCTGCATGACTTAGAGACCAAGTAGCTGCAACATGCTTGGAGAAGCATCTGAGCAAAGAGTTATCCACGCATTAGTGTGCATGTTCCTAATAACTGTTAGGTGAGGTACACGACATCGATGGGACCACAGTACCCACTAAAAATTCAGTTGTCGCGTTAGGATTTTCATTTTTCCATCCGGAGAGTGTGGGAGATCTGATAAAATAATGAGAGTCCTTTTACATCTAAAAATCTCTAGAAAAAATTATGAAATAAATATAAATATTCAACTAGAATCTTTGCTCTCTGTTGTTCATTATGTCAGCTTCCAACCCTCTAGCTCAAATCCTAGATATCAATCGTTTGATCGAAACTGATTATATAGACTGGCTCATAAACCTAAGAATCATTCTTAATTTTAAAAAATTAAATAATATTCTCTACCAGATTATTCTGATGTTAACAATCTATCTAATCTAAAATTAATGAGCTATACTTGATGAGTGGATGAACAATGATAATAAAGATAGGTGCTATATGTTGAAGTCCATATTAGATGAACTTTAACATATGCATGAGCACATATTCACTACCAACGATGCATTGATTCATCTACAATATTGTAAGATGATCAGAGTCACACAGTATATGAGATGCGCGATGGACAGTCAGTCTATGTTCATTATTTGATAATGATTAAAGACATTAAAGAGCTTAAAAGGCTCAATATAACCATGCACTAGGAATTGCTTGTAGATTTGATCTTGCGATCTTTGTTTAGTTTATATGGATAGTTTATGGTAAACTATCATATGAATGACCATCTTGGCATCTTATCTAAATTGCTTAAATTGTTGTTAATAAAGGAACCTTGAAAAGTTCAGAGGTATATACCTGGAGAGCCTAAAGAAATGAGGACACGCCTTGAGTAGGCATGTTGAAATTGCTCAATGCTATCCTTATGATTTTCTCTTCTCTTAGTTAAGTTTAGACTCTAGTGTAGAGTCTATGGAAAGGTAGAGGGTTGAGGAAGTAACCCTTAAATTAGCATAGGATAAGAGTTGCCGCTGTGGCCATGGGCATCTATCCTTTGCGATTATCATTTAGATTTAGTTCTTAGAGACAGTCTCTATCATTTGCATGGTGATGCATTTGTGAACTTAATTGAGAAAGCAGTAAATACCATTAGATCTGAGAGATCCAAAATTGAGATAAATTTCAGTATATGTAGAACTTTAGGCTAAGTCATATAGGAGAAGAAATGATTAACAAACTAAAAAAATATGGGTTTTTGGGCTCATTGACTATTGAGTCATATATAGTTTGTACATCATCTCTTTAAGAAAAAATGATCAAGTTACTCTTGTGGGACAAGAGAAAAAAATCACTGAGATACTTATCCTTATACACATTTGATGTGTGTAGCCCATTTGATGTGCTAACAAAGGAGTTGTCTCTACTTTGTTACCTTTACCGATGATCAATCATGGTATGGGCAAGTATATGAGATACAAATCTGAATATTTGAAAGATTTAAAGAATTCAGATATAAAGTAGAGAAGTAAATCAAAAATTTTTAAAGATACTTCGATCGGATCGAGGATACAATATCAAGGAAAAAAATTTTTTATTTATCTCACAAAATGGCATAGTTTCATATTGGACCCCTCTTAGTACATCTCAGCTCAACGAGATAATTAGAAAGAGTCATGGGACTATATGAGATATGGTCCGGTCTATGATGAAATTTATTGATTTATTTTATTTCTTTAGGGATATACTTTATTTTTATGAAATAAGATTCTCTATAAATCTGTTCCTACCATACCGTATGAGATATGATATGGTGAGAACTGAATCTTGGTTATGTCAAGATCCAAAGATGTCCATCCTGTGTCAAGGACAGTAGGTGGATATGTTAGAGTCTAGGTCTATAAAGCTCATCCTAAAAGAGTTTGAAATACTATTTTTCTTCTGAAAGGATCACAATGTGATTGTGACCCGACATGCTATCTTCTTGAAAAATTATTTAACCAAGATAAAATAATGAGAAAAAAGTTGAGCTCGAAGAGAGTGTCTCTGAAAAGCGGAGAGACATAGGACCTAAAGAACCTATTCATGATGAGCCAGTATACGTATATTCCTCCTCCATCTCATACATATAGTAGGATCTCCTATCCTCTCGAAAGGTACTTAGGTATACTTAATAGAAGATATAGAGAAAAATTATTTCTCATGGGAGATAGAGAATATCGAGATGATCTCAAAACCTACAACGAGGTGATGTTAGACATCGACTCCAAGAAAGGAATGTGAAATAGCTTTTCTGACTGGATATCTTTTGAAGATTTCTATATGGAATAGTTTATGAATTTCACTTCTTATGATAGGAGATCACAGAGTCTGCAATGATCTTGGAGTTGGAATATTCATCTCGATGATATGATCAAATTGTTTGATCAGAAATGAGGAATCATGTATTTCAAAAGGGTCAGTGGGAGTATCCAATACTGATATCGGTTAAAATATGATTGAATATAGAATTCTCCATAAAAGACATAAAGCAAGTGTCCTATATTCTGAGAATATACAGATCTATAGAGATAGATACAATTGGATCACTACAAGAAAAAAGTTTTTCATGACGTTTAAAAACATCGTCAAAAGTTTTTCAAAACGTCACTGAAAATTTTCCACGACGTTTGGCATAACGTCACCAAGATTGTTGCGCTAGCCGCGTCGCTAATGGCCAATCGCGACGTTCATCATAAAACATCATGGAAAGGATGTCAAAAGTATGACGTATGCCTAAACATCACAAAACGTAGTTTGATTGAGCGACGTTTTACCAACGTCGTAGAACAAAAATTTTTCATGACATTTCTCAAACGTCACAAAATGTAGGTTGATTGAGTGATGTTTCACTAACATCGTGGAACAAATGTCTTTTGTGACGTCTGACAAACATCGGGAAACATGATTGATTGTGCGATGTTTTGCCAACATCATAGAATAAACGAGGATCTTTGATGACGTTTCTCAAACATCGCAGAATGATTTCGCTAACGTTCCAAAACAAGGATGTTTTATGATAAGGATGTTTTGCGATAGCCAAATTTTGCTTCATTGATAGTTCAATTATAATCTGTATAAAATATTATATTTCATGGTATATATTCAAATACCAAGTAAATCATCCATTTTCAATCAACAAGTCATTCAACAACTGAAATATGAACTCACATGCAATTCATAATCAAGATGAATCTATACACAAAGTTTATAATCCAAAAAGTAAATTGTCCAGGCATCCAAAGAGATGGTATTTCCAACTAAAAGCACCAAGGGACCATATCTCTACCAAAAGCAAATAATTCACCTCTAACCAAAAGCAAACAAACTCATTATCCAACTGTCTATAACAAAACAAATGAGTTCAAAAGTCGACAATCTAAAGTGCAAAAGGTCTCTCTGCCATGCATATCCTCAAAACCACACCTTCACAAGTTCTTGAGTCATGGGATCCCTGTCAAAAAGAAAAATATAATCAATTAATTGCCTATATATTACAGTAACAAAATACATATGTTGTTCCATTATGCTTATAAAAAAGAGTTAGGGATACATTAAGAAAATAACTTAAGTAACTTACATCATAAATCTGATAAAGAGATATTCTGTGATGCACGTGAAGCTTCTAAAATCTTTTGTTGATGCTCCATCTATGTTTTAATGTCTACAATCTCATTCTTCCTCTCTTCATTATACTTTTATGACTACTCTAACTCCTTTTGAAGTCTCTTCTTAGACATAAAAGAGGAACTCTTTCCTTCTAGACGAGGTCCAACTCCCAAACCATAGATATAATCTGATCTAGTCTCCAAAACTTTATCGCATATCTGGTCTGCTGTCATAGGATGTCCATCAGATATAGACTGCTCTAGCACCTGCATTATTTCATTCTAACAAAATTTGAAGAGGATTAATTACAAAATAAAGACTAAGCTCACTTAAAATAGTAATCATAATTTTATTTTTGTGTAGTGTCCTCACCCATTTTGCCTCACACTCGAGAGTTGTCCATCTACCTGGAGTATCACCATGATCTGGGGTGTAATGAGTATGATACCACAACATAATTCGATCGCACTCTTCTCCATTCAATTCATTCTCACTCTATTTAAAATATGAGTTACTATTGCAAGAAACTTAAATGTCAAATGATATTAGTCATAATCAAAGTACGATATCTCACAATCTCATACCGTATAGGTACAAAAGCTTTTGATCCGATGTTTGCTTGGCACTTGACAAAACTTCTGGATTTTTTGTTATGCTCACATGTTAGCTGAAAAGATAGAAAACTTTATGCCAGTCAACCTAAAGTAGATTTTTTAAAGGAGATATTTATATACAAATATAATGTAAGTTATACTGACCTGTGTCTTTTCTTTGCTCCAGTAAGTACAAAGATCTTTCCACTCTGCTGTGGTCACAGTACTTGGTTTTGAGTCTTTTTCATGGTTAAGATAATGTATATGAAGCCGATATCTTTGATCCTTTGACTTCAATGAAAGAAGCTTCTTGGCGCTAGCACAAACTTCTTCATCCATCCTTAAACCCTTGACATCTAGTTTTTGCTGCAAACAAGTGTTAAATACTAGTTAACAAATATGCATAGAATACAAATGCAATTATAATGATCTCTACTTACCTCTAGTTTGTCAAATGCGATCTGCATCTCCACCTCTGTTAATTTGGTCCATCTAGGCTTGACAGGTAAGATATTTCAAGCTAACATACCAAGCTCATTTGATAGCTTTATAGATTGAACAACATTAGTGGGTCGCCCTTCTTTTGTTGAGATGTTGATCTCCATTTTCTTACCAATGGTCTTGTTTATCTTACTTAACCCAACCCCTCTAGTACAACTGCTTTTCTTGCATCCATCCATGCTCGTGGACCCTACAAGATAAGTAAGCAACAATAAGAATGTTAATTTAAAAAAAATTAGGTGATATTGAGTACAAATAGGTATATAATGATTTCTACCTATAGAGCTAACATCAGGAGTCAAATTCATAGTAGGATGTGTGTGCTCAGTAGGCTCTGGCTCGGTATGTAGTGTATGGACTCGTGGCGATTGAGAGGAAGGTGGTGGAGCAGGAGGTGTGACTTCTGCTGGTGTTGGATCTAAAGAAGTTGATGAAACGTGGGCTGATGGTAACTGAGAGGAAGGTGGTGGAGCCACGATACCATGACTCTGAAGAATCTGCTGGTACCTAGATAGAGGGGGTGCAACATCAGCCAGAGATGGAGCTGAAGGTGTGACTTCTGATGGTGTCGGATCTCGAGAAGCTGGTGGAATATGAGCTGGTGGAGACTGAGAGGAAGGTGGTGTAGTCACGGTGTCACGGCTCTGAAGAAACTGTTGGTACCTTGACCGCAACTGTGACGGCAAGGCCATTCCCTGGATCGCTAGCTGCTGAGTGGAATGTGGTGGATCTGGATCGATGGCTGCTGGTATTTTTTTTTTCTTAAACAATCCTGGTGCCATAAGAATACCTGCAAATATATAGTCAAATGAAATCAATGTCAAGATTTTAAGCTAAATCAACTAAAGTCAACTTTAAAATATTCATGCAGACAGTGTATCATTAAGTTAAAGCTAGTTTATCACTGCATAGTCTATATACATATTAGGCAGTTTACTATTATACATGTGTATATGTAATTTTTTACACATGTTTACAGTATAGAGTCCCCAAAAAAAGATCATCGCAATCTCACAATTGTATCACAGGAAAATAATAGTTAGAGAAAGAGAAAAAATGTCAATGCTGCAGTCAGAATTATACCAGTAAGATACACCTACCAACTCTAAATCAGCCACACCAATGAAACAATAATTTGCTGCATGACATTAGGCAGTTGGAAAATAAAATAAATCATTGTCACGATCATTGTCATCATCATTCTGTTCATCATCATGTTCGGTGCAATATTCTATCAAGGTATCATCTTCATCCTCGCTATCTCTTGTTGCTAACTCTTCTACTTCATCATGTAAACCTCGCATTGTATTCAACAAAGTGTCATCTACTACATCAGGTTTGACATCATCTCTATCTAATGACTCTATGTGACATTCCTCAATATCTGCAGGAGTCATTCCAATACCCTCTTCATCATCAGAATCGTTCCAAAAGAGAGCACAGTCATATTTACATGCATGTATTGGCACATAACCCAGGCCCAAGTTCCATAGGAAGTGATTTGCTGCATAGTAAGACTTTGACAAGGATTGACCATTAGATAAGACATCTCTTAGCAATGACAATAGCATTTCAAAAGACTTATTACTCCATTTGTTGTATACTTTCAAATGGAGCAACTTTACAATAAATGATAATTTTAAAAATTTTGTACATCCCGAATATAACTCTTCGGTAGCTTCCATCAATAAATCATTAAAGGCATCGGTATAAGAACAGCTAGCACTTGTAGAAGCCCCTACGTTTTTCTCAATAGGACAATCATTAAAGAAACTACCGACGTCATGTAGCAAGTCTCTTATCCCATCACCATCATCATCCTCATTTGAGTCATCATCTTACTCGTCACTTTTTGTATCTACAAATGAAAATCTATCTTGATTATTGAAAAATTGAAATTCTGCCCGTTCGCCATGAAATATCCATCGGGTGTATGATTGATTTATGCCAAATCTCAATAAATGATCGAAGATATTCTCTTGAGGCTCTGTATAAATGTTCAAGCAATGTGATTAAGGACACCGAATTTTACAAACTTTGCCCTTATTTTTAGCCACAAAAGTCATAAACGATTTGACTCCCTCTATGTATTCACGAGAGAACTTAACACAATTCATCCAATGCTTATCCATGTTACATACAAATATCTATCATTAAAATTCAAACAAACTTCAGCAAATATACCATTTAGATCACGTCTTTACAAAAAAAATGGTAAGAAAAAAAGAGCAAAGAAAGAAAAGCAGTAGAACAGGCATTAACACAAAAAATATGAATTATTTATTTGGATCAAGTATTTGGCTGGTCCGAATTAAACCTCTAAATGTTAGTAGACTCCTACAACTCACATCTAAGTATTTTTTTTATTTTTTTATAATACCTCCCTTTTCTCTCTCTCTGTCTCTCTCTCGCTCGCATAGACACACATGCATACATACATATGTATACGTATACGTATATGTATATGTACACACACCCCATGCGGCGCCAGAGAATGGTCAACTTATATTATTACTAATTTAATTAAGAAAATTTACATTAGTTGAGCAAGCTTTGATGTATTCTTTTTTTTTTTTAAATATCATTTTGATCCTAGCAAACCATCCATATTGGTAGTCCTGCAATGTGTGCCCTAGCTGCCATATACTATGATTTTTTTTTGAACTAACAATGCCTGCTTGCATTCTCCATTGTTTTCTTTTTGATTTTCTCTCTGAATTATATTTTAGTGACAAACAATAGTAAAAGAAGATTCTTGCATTGTTTTCTTTTTAATTCTTTTTTTGAATCATACTTTAGTGACAAACAATATATAAATGGATAATCTCATCTAAAATTTATTTTTTTTCACTTTTTTAATTAATTAGCAACCAACAAATATCTCAAAGCATGTAAAATATTTACAATCTAATGTTAACTTGAGGAAATATATCCACAATCTAATGCCAAAGTATGCAAATTATTTTTTTTTTGATTGGTACCTATCACCACAGCCCACAGCCCATTACCTGAACCATTACCTGAACCATTAACAGGGACGGCAGAACCATTACCTGAACTAGCAATAGGGATGGCGATGAGAACGACGGCGATGACGGTGGTGGTGGTGAGCAAAGACGGGAAGACCGACGACTGCGACGGCGGCTGCGGTGGTGAGCAAAAATAGGAAGACCGACAACGGCAATGGAGGAAGAAGATGAAGACCTTAGAAGAAGATGAAAACCAATGAGGATGATGGTGATGGAGGAAGTGCTGTTGGGATGATGACGACACCTTGAAAAGACGACGATGGCCGGCAGATGGAAAGTCTGAATAGACCACGGAGGTCGGTGACGAATGGAGATGATCAATGGGAGGTCGGTGACTTTGAGCAGCATGGTGTGGGCAAGAGGAGACGAGCGGTCCATGAGAGGCGACGAACGGTGGTCCGTGAGAGGCTGATAATGATGGTGGTGGCGAATGGCGGTCCGTGCAGAGAGGAGGCGAACAGCCGTGGCGTGCGTCGTGAGGATGAGAGCAATGGCATTGGGAGAACAGCAGTGGTGTGGTGGCGAACAGCGATGGTGGCAAACGGTGTTCCATCGGAGGAGGGGTACGGTCGGTCGCGGCATGCATCAGAGAGGGGAAGAGGCAGAGGCATAATCAGGGAAGAGGAGGCTAGGAGATTGTTAAATTTTTTTGGGGCATGGGAAGCAGGTTTATTTTGGGGCAGGGGTGAACGCGTGGCGGGCAAAACAAAAAAAAAAGCTAGATCCAAAGTGGGCAAAAAAAAAAGATAAAAAAATAGCCAAAATATGATATTTTAGCTTCAAACATCGTACAAAGACGTTACAATCCACGATGTTTATCCAAATATCGTAAATGATCTATCTCATCAGCGATGTTTCATAAAATCGCCAAATAATTTATGTTTTTACGATATTTCAATTTTTAAACATCGTGGAAGATTCAAATTTTTGTAGTAGATGCTTGTATTTTACAAATAAAGTACAGAGTATAGATGCTGAAAGGGTTCAGCATAGAAATCTCGGAGAGGGGTCTGCTACTCTCTAGGATAAAAATATATGCCATATAATGTACTTAAACTGATATAGTTAATACTGTGAATACCACGAGTAGATATCAGTTGTATCCAGGCTAAGAGCGCTGGATTGCTGTGAAAACATCTTTAAGTACTTGGGAAGAACTAAAAATTTATTCTTAATTTGGAGAAGGATCAAAGCTAGGAGTGGGAGGATACACCAATTCAGATTTTATGTTTGATGTTAATGGTAGAATGTCTACTGTATGGGTGTATTTTTATCGATATCTTGGAATGATTCCAAGCAATCGATCGATGGAAGCTGAGTACACTGTAGATGTATGGGATGTATTCTGGTTCTAATATTGGTTGCAGAACTGGATGTCATGCCATCAGATGTCATAACACTATACTGCAAAGACAATGATACCATAGCCCTTGCTAAGCAACCTACGTCTCACTAGATATCCAAGCATATAGAGTAGTAGAATATGCGACTACCTCAAATAGAAATATATAGAGCTGCAGAGAGCAAACTCTATATGAGATGTGGATGACCCACTGGAAAGTCACTTAGCTAGCCAAAGACTAAAGCTTGTCTTGAGAAGATGGGGCTTGGTATATGGCAAATTGGCTTTAGTGCAAGTGAGAAATTGTTAGATGTATATCCTAGAAACCAATCTTGGCGGACGCATATCATATTTCTAGGACATAATTTTATACTTTATGGGCATTTATATTATCATTCATATTTTATGTGTCCATGAATCATTCAAAGAATTAACAAGATGATGACACATATTTTTAAAGAGTTGAGAATTTGAGACATTTGTCATTGATGGTTAATTTCTAAATTGCTCATGGTCATAGGATCATTATGGGGATGGTGATTGATCAGATAGACCAGTACACGGATCACTTCTTTCGGATAGATGAGTCTCAAGTCTACGGTATAGTGACACTGGAGTGAGAGTGCAGATGGTTGTTAGAGAACAACTAGCACTGAACGTGACTAACACGAGAAGTCACATGGATGTCTACTCACTCGTTAGTGATTTTCTCGATACTGTAGTTGTATGACTGATCTTTTGATCTGAGATGGTACTACTGCTCACAGTGAAGCTGCTGGAGTTTGATTGATATATAAACATTGGTCTCAATGAGCCATTATAGTAGATATTGGTGATAGTTGGTCCATTGTAGGAGTAGGATGTGCATCAAGATGGGATCTATTAATCCTAGTAGAAGAAAGTAGTCCTATGAGATTTAAGAAGCTGAGTCTTTAAGTCTATGGCCATAGCAGTGTGATTGATGAAAAAAATTTTCATGAGAATCACATATGGACTCGAGCTGATTGAATCTATCATATGATCGATGATGAGGTTTGACGATTCATCCATGATTTGCCATTTGATCGGGACTCACGATAGAGGGACTATATCATACGTTAACTACATCTAAAGATTTATTATCTTTTATTCTGCTGGATTGTCACTACATACTGCTAGATATCACTGATGGATCGTGAGATCCAGGAGTATATCTTGATGATTAATGATCCTTGATGGGCAAAGTTAGAATGGTTCCAACCCATTAAAAGAAGTTTTGATGATATTATGATAAGAATCATAATATATCTCACTATCAGATAGAATAGAACCTATGGAGTCACACACAAAGAGACTTTTGACTGATTAGATGGTTGAGTTATGATTATGAATCATGATGGAATTTGATTATCAATTTGATTGATGATTAATCCAATATAAAAGTTATAATTGAGTAATTTGCTAAAGAGTTAGTGAGTTATAGGAGGATTAATTAAGCAATTGGATTGCTAATTGGCTCAATTTGATTGAGCTATGGGGCTTGCATCAAGTCTAATTAAATTTAATTTAATTTGACTTGATATGGATTTGATTTGATCAAGTCCAATTGGGTTATGAGATAACCAAATTGTATGGATGAATGATTCCTTGTTGAATTAGAATTTGGATTTGATTTAATTTTTAATTAGATTAGGATCTAATTAAGAGTATTTGGGTTCCTATTTGGATTAAAAATTCTCTTCTTCATGGATGAACTAAATTTTAATTAGATTGGGATTAAATTGAGTTTGACTCAAGCACCAAGAGAGAGTCCAAAAGGACTAGGACTCCTTTTCTAATTAGGTGATATCTAATCTAAATAGTTTGAGCTCCTAATCAGATTTAGATTTTAATCTATTTGGGTCTAATCAATTTTTAATATGATTAAAATTGGTTAGAGTTTAAATTGATTTAAATCAGCCACCTAAAGAGGAGTCCTAAGTGGATTGAATTCTCCCTTCCATGTGCCATAAAACCAGCCCACTCCAACCAAATTTTGGATGCCTATTTCTCCCTTTTCTTTTGCACGAAATAAGTCACATTAAACCCTTCTTTCCCATGTGATATCTGGGTGCAAAAATAATAGATGATGGGCGGCATAAAAATTTAAAGTCTTAAGAGGTTTGGACTCTTATCTTCCTACCTAAACTCTATCTCCTCTTTGCCTATTTAAACATGGGTCTTAAGGGACAGTACCAAGGGGCTGATGAGATTAGGTTTGGATGCCAAAATAGAGGAGAGGCATGCATGAAAAATTTGGGAGAAAAGAGCCACGGAGGGATGGTCCTTGGCGTGAGGTAAGTTGATGCATATCCCTTCTTTCTTACAAACAACCAAAGGTTGGTTGTTAGGACATCTTCTCTCCCATATTTTGTCCTAGTTTAGACATGGCTTTTCTCTCTTCTTTGTCCAAGAGTTGGACAAAAATTTCTATATCTCTAGCATAAAGATTTGGTGCATGAGTTTTAGGAAGAAAAGAGAAGAAAGGGTACTTCTCATGATCTCTAGCATAGAGATCAACATCCTCCTATTTTCTTCTTCTTCTCTAAGATTAAGAGAAAAGAAGATTTTTCAACCATCAAGATGCGATCTCTGCAAGAGAGCTAGCATCTCGATGAAATCAAGAAGTTTCTGATCAGATCGAAGTCTCGTATGGATATCCATAGAGGTCGGACACTTGTGTGGCTTCAAGAAACCTTCGAAAGATATCCATCACCATCAGTTTGCATTGTAGATCGATTCGTGCCAAGGTATGAAGATTTGATCTTTTTTATTTATTTTTTTTATTTGATTTCTGTATCTGAATCCTATCTTACATATATAGATCCTATTTATGATTTTAAGATTTGATCTTTTGGATGCTTAGATTAAATTAGATTTAATCTGAATTTTTTAAAATTTTTACTGTATACTTATTTTGAAAAATTTTGCATGCATAAAACTATGATATCCCAACAGGATAACTGTTAAAGAATAATTAGTACCGAGCATGACCATATGAGAGATTATATATATTTCTACTCAATCATCAGTGATCATCTCGATGCTGTAGTTGTTGAATAATTTTTTAACCTACGGTGGCACGATTGCTCATAGTGAGACTATTGGAGTTTGACTACACAAAAATATAATCTTTTAACCATTTGAGTCTTTGTAGTGTATGTTGGGGATAGTTGGTCCACTATAAGAGAGTAGAGTGCGCATCTAGATAGAATCTATCGATCTTGATAGAATGGAGTGGTCTTATAAGATTTGAGAGGCTAAGTCTATAAGTCTGTAGCCACATAGTGTGATCGATGGAAAAGAGTTTTCATGAGAATTATAATTAGACTTGAGCTAATCAAATCTTTTATATGACTGATGATGATGTTTGATGATTTATCCATGACCTATCATCTGGTCGGAACTCATGATAGAGAGATTGAATTACAAAAAATTATACCTTAAGATTCTTTTTTGATTCTGCTGGATTGTCACTACATACTATTAAGTGTCACTGATAGATTGTGAGAGCTTACTAGGATTGTTTTGAATCGACGATCCTTGTTGAGTTAGAGTAGAATCATTTCGATCCATCGAAAAAATTTTCAATGATACTATGATAGAGATCATGGTATATCTCACTACCAGATGTAATTGAACCTATGAGATCACACAACAAAAAAATTTGATCTGAATTAAGCAATTGGGCTTATGAAGTCTCAATTGGGTTAGGAGAAATCTTATTGGATTTAAGAGAACTTTGCTAGCACATGGTTAAATCCAATTTCTTATTTAACTTAGATTGCTTATTTGATAAGAATTAATTCAAATTAAATTATCTGCTATGAACCTAATTGAATTAGATTCATTGAGCTCTAAATGTTGGGTGCCTAGATTTTTGGATCATGTCTATTAGGGGTTCAATCCCCAAATTGATTCCTTGATTTAATTAGAAAGGGCGGCACTTGATTTGATCAAGTGTAGGAGTGCCCACTTGTTGGATGGCATGAAAGACAAGGGAGGGGTGCACCTCCTCCTCTTTTTGGCATGTGAGAGAAAATCCTAGAGGGTGTCAAGGGTTGGCACTCCCTTGATTCACTTGGGCGTGGTCAATAGGTGGAGATAAGGAGTCCTAATGTGATTAGGACTCATATTATATGGCTGATTTGATTTTGGTTAGGACTCCAATTGCTCCTCTATTTAAGAGGGCCTTCCTTAAGTCTTTTAATTAGATTTTCAGATTGCTCTTAGCCTCCATAACAGCCCTCTACGTGCTCTCTCTTCCTCCCTTTGGTTCACATGTCCAATACTCTTGGACGTCCCACCATCTACACGCCGAAAAGGAGTTTGGGCATCCATCTTCCAATATGATTTTAAGGTCTTGATTGCATCATAATCAAGAGAAGGAGATCAGGAAGAAGAAGAAGAAAAAAAATTAAGAAAAAGATTAAAGAGTTGATCACAGATCCAAGCTTCATTAAGATTCGTAGGAAGATTATTTTTGGAGAAGAAAGATCTATACCAAAGAGGAGCAATTCAGACTGATCCTGAGTGGATACCCATAGAGGCAGATATTTGTATGGCTAAGGTGGAATCTATCTTCTTCTATATCCAGGTTTGAAGAAAGAAAAAGTGAAACAAGTATATAATTCGATCACATATTTTATTTTTAGCATAAAATCAGTATATGTTAATTTCAGTATATAAAGTAGATCCTTAGATGCTTTATTCTTATGCATGCATATTCTAGATTAAAAGGTGTTTTTTCTATAAATCTGCTATGTTGTTTAGAAAAAGAAGTTTTTAAAATCCACATCCATGCGCATCCTATGAAAATCCAACATCACCCTGAGGAGAGATTTGGTTGATGCTAGCATTAAAGAGGGATTGATCATTCACCAACTGGCTTAGCTTGGATACCTTCATACCCAGTAGTTTAGCAAATGCCTCCTCGTCCCCAGGCAACACTTCATTGTTGGAGTTTCATTTGGTCTCATACTTATGCCAGTTACAACTGAAATCCCATGGGACACTCGAAAAAATAAAAAAAAAAGATTCTTCTAATTATGAATGGAAGAAGAAAGGGTAGGACCGAACTTACACTTAGACTGAGCTGAAAAATATCACTAGCCTTTCTCATAATAGTATTTTTTTTAGGACGAACAATATCTTGAAAGAGAAATCCTAAGTTCTATGGCAGCAAATCGGCAACAGATGATAAAAATGATGATCATCCTAATAGCATTGGGAGTTACTTGGGTCGGATGAAGCATATAGAAATCTAAAATACTGCTAATAAAAGGATGTATGGGAAGCTAAAGTCCCGACAGAAGTGCCTCATCATAAAATGCGATACAATTTTTTGAAGGTTCAGTGACTCTATCACCTTGACTTGGAGCTATTAATTGAAATTCTTCAGGGATTAAATACTTATCCCTAAGTTTCTGAAAATCAAGATTGGTTAGGGTGGATTGTTCAGTACCAAGACTGAAGTAATCCAAGAATCTCCTCATAGGAGACTCCGAATCCTCTTGATATGAAGTACTGACCTTGGTTGGTGCCTGAGGTTAGGTTTCCACTGGAAACTCAAGCTGAGGTTGGGTTGACTGGGGAACACAATCATCCAAATTTATTTCACTATTGTGAGAAGACATCTTTTGAAGAAATGAAGGAAAAGGGCAAAATAGAAAGGATAAAGTGAACAAAAAGAGAGAAGGAGAAAACTATCCTAAAAAGAAAATAAAATCAAATGAAATCTAAAATCTTAAAACCACATAAGAAGGAGACCAAGGATAAAAAAATCTATCTAATAGACAGGAAGAGACTCCGAGGAAGCTTTTAAGAGCTTTTCTTTGGCTCTGATGGTCTCTTCCCTGACTTTTGTGGTGCCAAAGAACCTCTTCTCTGATTCCGATGATGTTTGGAAAGCTCTGGAAAGATCTCGACAGGGCTTCCGCATAAAGAAAACAGTAAAGTGACTTTTGACAGAATACAAGTCTATTTATAGAACTTATTAATGGTTCAAATCAATCAAATTTGCCTTCAGATCGGTGCCACTTGGCTACAATCCAACGACTCTAATAAAAGACCTTTTTATGCACCTCTTTGTGATTAAGCCATGCAGGTCTAATCTGTATGATAATCAAAATAGCCAATGATAAAGTGACATGTGGCAAGAAGAAAATCAGCCCATATCAGCAGAATCTTTCAAGTAATAATGAGTTCCTGATTTTTTAGACTCTCATAATTATTGGAAGATCCGATGAGATGCTTTTGAAAAGTAACATATCATCTTGAATGATTAAATATTAATACTGTCAACCATCGTGCGATGCATTTATTACAGATGGCTGAGATCAGATTAGATATTTCAACTTACTTTCCACATTCGATATGAAAAATTTTACTTTGGATTGAAAAATGGGGGCATGTATTGGTACAATCAATCAACCTCTGGTCACGTGACAAAATCATTTATCTTTGGATCAGAATGGTTGTTGACCGACCTGGTTTAACTCTCTATCCGATTTTATCTTGATCTAAAGTGATCTATCAGAATATTGTGATTAGCATAGCTTTTATCCAATCTATCACTAGGTACATCGATCCACAATTGATTAACCTAGGAGAATGACAATCACTTGTGGCTCCATTGCAATTATTGTCCAACCCACAACAATTGTCTTCTAGCTATACTATTGCTAATTTTCATATGGGCGAATAGCCTATAACCTCCATACAACTGGCCATTTTATTATAACAAACTAAAAACCTAATAAATTTTTAATGACCTAACAAACTCTTCTAATGGCCTAAGCAAATCTTCTCTATATAAAGAGGGGTGAGATACTCTCCGGAAGGTAAGTCTTCAACTTACAAAGTTCAGACTTTGTTGAATTTTTTTTCACTGAAGGAAACCAAAATCTCTTACTCTTTCCACTCAAAATATCTTTCTTTGCCTTCTAATTCTCTATTTTCACTTATCTGTTCTCAAGACTTTGGCCGACTTAAGTATTGGAGGGTCCTAAAATCGGAGGGTATCCCATGGTTCTAGGATTTCTTTTGCAGATTCATTCATGATTTATATTAATTTGGTTCTCAATAGCTCTCCAGCTCAGTCCAGCACCAATCTCACCCTCTTTTCTCTGGAGCCTTGTTGCAATAATCCTAATAAAAGAATTCTAATCTCACATAAGTTGTTATGTAATTCCTAAAATTAGGCTAACAATATACTTGGTCAAGCGAGCCTCAAATGCTTCCATCATCTATTTCTCTTCTAATATGTTTTTCTGCTCAGGTTGTTAATGCTTGCTCGCTTCAAGCAATAAAAAACCATCAATTGGCCATTATAATGTAACTCTTTTAGCATGCTAGGTGTCGTGCTATGATTATTTTTTTCTAAGCAGCGGCAATGCTTTTTTTTTTTACTTCGAACCCTTCTCGAGCCCTAGCTAGTGGACACCGACCTCCTCCCCATCACCTCCCACCAGTCTCCATCATCGCCTTCCTTCCCATCATCATTGGTGTCAGCCCTCTCCCTCCAATCCCCCTCAGGTGCTTTTCTTCCCACAGATCTTCGCAAAAGAGAGATGCTGACCTCCTTCTTACTCTCTTCGCTGCCACCTTTCATCGGTCTCCACTGTCACCTCCCTCCCCATCGTTATTAGCATCGGCCTTCCCCTTTGATCTCCCTCAGGTGCTTTGCATTCTCATCTCCAAAAAATAGAAAAATAATAAAAAGAAAAAGAAGAGAAAAGAAAAAAAAAATAATCAATCTATGCCTGAAAAGATCTTGCCTTTTAATTTTTCTACCTTTCCTTTGTTTTCGTTGTTTTTTCCTATGTTTTCCCATAGTTTTTCTTCTTGCTTTTTCCATTCTCAGGAATCTCAATCGGGTGGGAGGCTCAGAGTGAACCAATAGGGAAGTTTTGATCCGTGCTCACGAGTCTTAATCGGGTGGGAGGCTTGGAGGGGCCGAATAGGGAAGTTCAGACGATGGCTAGGGATTTATCCTGAGCTGTATCCAGAAAGTGGGATTGTTTCTCTTTTTAAGAATTTTATCCAATTATTAAGGTAGGAGTGCTACATTGTTTGGATAAAGAATATAACTTATAATTAAGCACTGATTTTCATAATTTATACTCATACACTAAGTATTTATGAGCACACAATTTGTGTGAAAATCATGATTTTTTTTAGGTATAAATAAGTCAAATTATATTTTTTAAAAAATAAAAACTATAAATTTAAGAACAAGGATACAAAGCAACGAGATATTGGAGAAAATTAAAAAAAATAATATATCACAACTTAAAATTTAAATCATTAAATATTTTAGTTCTCTCTTTAGAACATATCCAACTTTATATTTTAAGGCTTGTTTTTTTCTTTCTTTCATTTGAGCCGCAAATTTAGGCTTTGCAAGACATGCTTCCAGTTCCATGATTTGCTCTTGGGCTTTAACTAATTTCCTCAGAAGAACAGAGGTCAACAAGCCGGCACTCGACTAGTTGCTCTGGTGTTAGAGATTCTTGGAGACAAGGCGGACCCATCATCTGATATGTCGCTATTCCAAACACTAATGGTTTATTTTCTCCTATTCGATCCCATCTTACTTAATGTAATACACAATCTTACTTAATAATACACAATCAATATATAACATATTTTAAAAAAAATATGATCTCCAATGATACATACTACTTCTTCTCTTTATTATTACTATACCAGTTATAATTACTTTTAATAGCATTAAGAATACTGCTAGTACTAGATGGTCAAAGAATTCGGCAGATAGGTTTGTTTGGAGCTAGGAGAGTGCAAGAGAAAGTGGTGGTATCTTTAAGGAAACTTTTAGATATTTAGAGATAATTGTCTACCATAATTTTAGGACCAATAAGGATACTATGACTTGGATAGGGACAATTGAGTCATCATGTCTACCAATAGGCCCGATCTGAACTAAATCTAGTTGAGCAACTTTGACACAATCCAGAAAACAAGGAGAAAAAGAGCTAAAATAGGATTATGACTGTTCCAGCAATAATTGTTTAAAATTCATATTAAGATATGCGATATGAAAATGCTATGACCATAATATGGCCGATTCAAAATTGAAATAAAAGAAACACACAAGAATTATCCATTATAATGCCAAATGTCAAATTTAAGGAATAAAGAAACATGTGTAATTGAACCCATCTGGGTGTTTGCTTTCCTTTGGTACGTATGGTACGTTTCTGTTGGATTGCCAAGCAGCGCAATCTCCTTGTGCAACTATGACCATTAAATATTGATAATAAGTCATGAAACAGTATTGTTAATGGATCACGGGTTGCATTAACCATGCGGTGTGTTCTTCTACCCAAAAACCAAAAGCAGGTAACTTTTGATCCAAGGAGTTTTTTAGATTCACAAGTCACAACACAATTGAAGCAATGGTGCAATATATATCAGGTAGCATAACAAGCAGGGCACAAGGAACTGTTCGGATCGTGTCAAAAAAGTCCATTAAATTAATAATTTTTCTAAATAAGTTAGAATGAAGACCCTGGAATTCATTGTGCTTGCTTTTTGGTGAGTAGGATTGCTTGCTTAAGTGTTGCTGAGACTTTCTATCCTATTTGTTAGTAATAATTTTTATCATAATGAAAATTATATGTTCCATCAGATCAAGCTCAATTTAGCGAAAAAAATGATATATCAATATACCATTAATACATTATATCAATATTATATATATGATATGATATTTATATTATATTGATATTATATATTATATTTATAATATATTATAATATATTATTAATAATATTAGTATCATTTTATTATTCAATGATAATTTTAAATTAGAATAGAAATATCTTATTATACTTTCTATTACTATTAATTACATTTTTAGGAAAAATAAATGTTAATATTAATAAATAATATATTATAAGAATAAATAAAAATATTAACTCTATAATAATACCAATTAATATATTTTTATAGGATTAATAAATATATTTTATGAAATATATTAATAACTAATATATTAATAAATATATTAATATTCTATTTCAATATATTTCATATTATTAATAAAATATAATTTTATAAAATATATCAGGGGTGGTTTTGATATTACATGGTCAGTGATGTTAAATTTGTATAGAATACCAAACAAGTTATTTATGAACATCTAGAAGATCTTTAATTATTGAACTATGGCCTATCAAACACTATGATTTTAGATTGTCGAGGATTAGGTCACCTTAGGATTTGAATCATCAATGATCTTAGATAATCATGATTTCATTTGGATCGATGCCATCAAAAGATAAATTTGTCATCACAAGAATAGTTTATTGTCAAAAATTGCCTTAGCTTCTTTTCTTCTTATCCTTCCTCACTTCCATCACCTAGCTCCTATCCTTCCAATATCTTCTCCACATCCTCTCTCAGCCTTCCTCTCAGTCACTGCACTCTATGTAACATAATCCTACCCAAGCCTCAAATGCTCCCATCACATACTCTTCCAACACAGCCTTCAATCTTGAAGCCATACTCCTCTCTAAATCTTGCTGTTGTTGTCATCCTTTTGATAAGTGGTATATTTTTATATTTATTGAAGATATTTTTGATAATTTATGATGCTAACATCTTCTTAAAAATCTAATTTTATGAATAAATTAAATTTTCTTATAAAAATAAATAATTTAAAAAAAAATAAAATTAGAGCATATTTATGAAAAATAGATATTAATTTAATTGAGAAATTTAAGCACCAAAATGATGAAAAAATTTTGAAAAATTTAATGCATATTTTTTCTTATTTTTCAGACAAAAAATCGGAGCAAAAATCGAGCCAAAATATCCTAAAAAATAAAAATATTACCTTCGATGCACGGTGGACCGGTCGCTCGATCCACAGAGCCAGGGCGCGGTCCACAGGCACGGTTCACAGCAAGAGAAGAATTTTGGATGCGATCCAACGACTGAAATTTATCCCGATCCAGATCCGACGGTCAGCATCCATTGTCGGTTTATAAAGAGGGATTTTTGCATCATCCGATAGCCCAGAAGTGATCCATCATGCGATCGGACGGTGAGGATGCTCCTGACTGTGTTAAGAATTTAAATTGCGCAATCCGATGGCCCAAAACTAATTTCAGGCACGATCGGACGGCTGTGGTTCGATTCGACTTTGATAAGGATTAAAACTATAGATTTTGATCAGATCTGGACGGTCCGAAGCTCATCCGATGGTCAGAAATATTTCTAGGGAGATTAATATGATTTCTAAGGATTTTAAGACTTTTTTTCTATCAAAAAATTATAAAAAATTTATCTATAAATAGGAGGTCTGGGAATAAGCTTTTGGAGCAAAAAATTGAGTAGAAAGTGTAGGAAAAAAAAAACTTTAGAGATCAAAGAAAAAAGAGAGAAGCCAGTTTGCTCTACGGAGTATGACGGAAGATGGAGAGATCATCAATCATCTTTCCGACGAGACTGAACTGATCAACTTTAGATCCTTATTATAGTTTTATTTTTATTTTATTTTATTATTTTTTTAAATTTTTTATACTTGAATTTTAATTTCAATTAATGTAAAATTTATTTTTTTACACTTTAAATTCCTATCTTTTATTTTTCGTAAGTAGATGCTAGGATCTAGTTAGTAGATCTTAGTACCAATTTATTTTATACACTTTAAATTTTTATTATTTATTTTTATTGTAAGTAGATGCTAGGATCTAGTTAGTAGATCTTAGTATCCGATTTATTTTTCACACTTTTAATTTTTATTTTCTGACTTAAATTATTTTCTTCAAAATTTTATTTTCTTTTTACAAAATCAAAGATTTCAAATCAAAATCTTGCCTTCTCTGTGGATTCAACCCGACTCACTACTTTCTATGTATTTTTAATTTTTATTGAAGTCAGAATTTCTTTTCTCTTCTTTTTCTCCTCCTTAAAAAAAAAAATCTTAACAACACACATATTAGGGTTTGCACTAATACATGCACGATATAATTTTTTTTGACCTAGTTAAACTTAATCCTGAAATTGAATGACTGATCTATGTTACACTTAATAATCAAATGGCTAGAAATTCTAAGAACTACCGAGACAGATGAAGGAACCACCTATAACACATTGATGTTCCCATCATTCTATGGAATCAAATATTTTGACTCTAGTCTTGAGGTCGATTTGAACTTGCAAGCCCAAAAATTAGATAAAGTTGACTTTCTTATAGATAAATGCCTAGCCTTAGATCTACAATCTCCTGTGCAATACACACAACCTTCTAATTATCAGGAGATTTATTTTATCTGTGCTAGCCCAGTCCATCATGTGAGTGAATGTCCTACGGCTGTACAGTTTTCACCTTTCACCCAAGAACAAGTTCAAGCTACTCAAGGTTACTCCAATCCTGTCAATGACCCATTCTTAAATACATATAATCAAGATTGAAGGAACCACCTTAATTTTTCTTGGAGACCCCAACAGACTCAGGCTCAGACCCAAATTTTTTCTGTGCAGAACTTTCAGAACAGGCCCCAATACCAAAATTATGCTTATAATAGTGGTCAGCCTAGTCAACCTATCCAGCTATCCTATTACAATCAGCCGTTATACCCACCTCTTCAACAGACCAATCTAGCTGACGATAGATTTAGCCAACTTCAACAAATGATCATGACCCAATAGCAATCCCTCGCTAGGCTAGAAGCACAAATAGATCAATTAACTGAATCTATCATGAGAAGAGAACTAGGTCAATTTCCAAACGAACCAATACCAAATTTTGAAAATGATCCACCCATCCACCAATCACCTGGACCTAGTCATCAATCCAATGTCCCACCTAAGATCTCCAATTTGAAAGTGACAATGTAAATTTTGAGCTTAAAAGTGATATGATTCTTAAAGACCCATATCAAGATGAGGTAAGCGAGGCTTGTACTGATGCTAGCCAAAATATGAATTTGAAAGAAGAGGTTAGTACTGAAGCTAACCCAATAGAAAAACTTGAGCTTAGTACTGATGCTGATCTAAGTGAAGAAAAAAAGAGAGTAGATGAGTTACCCAAGATATATCCATCAAGAGTCTTATTTTCTTCAGCCTTAGAAGTCAGTTCTTCCATTTTAGAATTACCATCTCCTTCAGAATTAAAATTATCTTTGATCACACTTGAGAACACATGTTTAAAATAAACTGACACTCTTTCAGCACCCATTACTTCAAACTCAACTTCTAACCTAAAAACTCAATTCATGAGTATTTTAGAAGAACAAATAAGAGAAATTCTCGATAAACAAGGGTCTGTGAATGGGTTTGTGAATTATCTTTCTAAAATTAAAAATAGAGATGTGAACTACTTTCTAAAGATTGATAATAAAATATTAAAATTTATTATAGATCATCTTTCTGAGATTGGCAATCCAAAACTATTAGAATTTGTCAATTCAATATTCGACACGGGATAGGTAAGAGAATCAGCATGGTCTGGCTGAAGATGGTAAACTTAGTGCTTCCTGGGAGGCAATCTAGTTTTTAATTTTTAACTTTTATTTTTTATCTTTTGCATTTTGTTTAGGTTAATTGAGTCTTTTGTAGGGATCTGAAGATAATCTTGACTAAATTGAGAGAGAATCAATTTTGAAAAGATTTCTGAATCAGGTGACATCTCTCCTTTTTTTTCTCTTTACATGCACCCTTCATTTTTCCCACTCCATTGAGGACAATGTCGATTAAGTTGGGGGGGAGAATAAAAAAATTTTTAAGTCCTCAAGTAAGTTAGTATTTAGTATTTAAGCACCTGATTATACTTAAGAATCAAGTTAAACCAAATATTTTTTTAAAAAAAATTGATGTACAGATCAGAAAGTTTGTGAGATATTGAGGGATTAAGTATGAAGAAAACTCAATAAAAAGTTAAGTTTAGAACTTAAATCATTTTTTTTGAGTATTTCTAAATTTTTCTATCAGTATCAAAAAAGAGTTTAACTTTTTATGGACATATGTAGGATAACTATATGTTTCTTCATATAAAAATTTTAAAAAAAAAAGAAGAAGAAAAGTTTTCAAGTACTTCATACTGAGTAATCGGGCCTCTTTGCCTAAGCAAGTATTGAGTTTCGCATCAAAAAGTATGAAAGGTAAAAAAGTTTTGTTGTAAAGCTAGTTTTAACTCGTAGCCTGTTTGATTCGAACAAGTAGGTCCGAGGGGTATTCTATACCTAGTGCCCTAAAGTCGTCTGGTTTGGGAGTCATTGGCTAAAAACTCACTATATGGGTCAAACAAAAAGCTTAAGGGGTTAAGACACTCAATAGCAGTACAACGTTTAAAAAAAAAAAAGAGAAAAAAATATCAATCAATAAATGAAGGACAGAAGTAACAATATACTTGTCTATATGAAGATTAATGATTTGGAGATAAAGGTAGGAATAATTTAGAAAAGTTTAGAAAAGATTTAGTGTTCTTAGCTTAACTTTCACCTTGATGAGTATTAATATCCTAATGACATACCTCATTTACACTTTACTGAATATCAGTGGCCCTTTTTGAAAATTATATGGTAAAATTTGAGATTTTAAGTTAAACGGTATTTGATTCTAAATTCTTTCTTTATTTGAGGATGAGCAAAGTTCAAGTTGGGGGGTGTGATAAGTGGTATATTTTTATATTTATTGAAGGTATTTTTGATAATTTATGGTGCTAATATTTTCTTAAAAACCTAATTTTTGAAATAAATTAAATTTTCTTACAAAAATAAATAATTTTGAAAAAAAAATAAAATCAGAGCATATTTATGAAAAATAGATGTTAATTTAATTGAGCAATTTAAGAATCAAAATGATGAAGAATTTTTGAAAAATTTAATACATATTTTTTTATTTTTCAGGTAAAAAATTGGAGCAAAAATCGAGCCAAAATATCTTAAAAAATAAAAAATATTACCTTCGATGCATGGTGGACCAGTCGCTCGGTCCATAAAGCCAGAGTGCGGTCCACAGGAAACTTCACGCGGTCCATAGGTGCGGCTCACAGTGAGAGAAGGATTCTGGATGCGATCCAACAACTGAAATTCATCCCGACCCAGATCCGACGGTCAGCATCCATTATCGGTTTATAAAGAGGGGTTTTTGCGCGATCCGACGGCCCAGAAGTGATCCATCATGCGATCGAACGACTGAGAACTCTCCTGACTGTGTTAAGGATTTAAATTGCATGATTTGACGGCCCAGAACCAATCACAAATGCGATCGAATGGCTGTGGTTCGATCCGACTTTGATAAGGATTAAAACTATGGATTTTGATCAGATCTGGACAGTCCGAAGCTCATCCGACGGTCAGAAATATTCTTAGAAGGATTAATATGATTTCTAAGAGTTTTAGAACTCCTTTTCCTATCAAAAATTTATGAAAAATTTATCTATAAATAGGGGGTCCGGGAATAAGATTTTGGAGCAAAAAAATTGAGTAGAAAGTATAGAAAAAATAAAAAAAAATAAAATAAATTTAGAGATCTAAAGAAAAGAAGGAGAGAAGTCAGTTCGCTCTACGGAGTACGACGGAAGACAGAGAGATCATCAACCATCTTTCCGACGATGCTGGACTCATCAACTTCAGATCTTTGTTATAGTTTTATTTTTATTTTATTTTATTTTATTTTTTAAAGTTTTTGTACTTGAATTTTAATTTTAATTAATAAAAAATTTATTTTTTTGCACTTTAAATTCCTGTCTTTTATTTTTCGTAAGTAGATGTTAGGATCTAGTTAGTAGATCTCAGTACCAATTTATTTTATGCACTTTAAATTTTTATTATTTATTTTTATTGCAAGTAGATGCTAGGATCTAGTTAGTAGATCTTAGTATCTGATTTATTTTTCGCACTTTTAATTTTTATTTTCTGACTTAAATTAGTTTCTTCAAAAGTTTATTTTTTTTTTGCAAAATCAAAGATTTCAAATCAAAATTCTGCCATCTCTGTGGATTCGATCTAACTCATTACTTTCTATGTGTTTTTAATTTTTATTGAAGTCAAAATTTGATTGATAATCACGATGTCCTAACGACAACATCTTAACCGTATCACTTTTCATTCTGTTTAACATAGTTCTGAGTTTCATCTAAGCCTACAGTCTCCTCTCCCACTAATCTTAGAGAGAGAGAGAGAGAGAGAGAGAGAAACTGTGCCATAAGTTCTCTAATTGCTGGAGGATTTTAATGCTTGCTCCCCGTTTAGAGCAACCAAAGTTTCAATTTCTATACAGAAAGCATCCAATCCCCCTTTCAAATCCAACGACCAGACGTCGAACTACACCAGACTACCAACAAAGGCGATATAATAAATAAAAAGAAAAAGTCAACGATAGGTGCACAAAATTAACAAACAAAAAGAAATCATTGACAAACCAGAAACAAAATTAACAATTTATTAGTCTTTCATTATTCCCAATTCAAGAAAAGAGTAGGGTGCTAGACAAAAATATATTCTTTGTGGATTTACAAGGCGTCCTTGCACAATTCCATCCCTGTTCCCTCCCTCAGTTCCTCTATCGTCAATGGGTGGCGGGTGCATGAGGCGGCGTCACCCACATCCGGTGAGGAACCTATAGCCTTGTACTCCTTGGCGATCCGTTGAGACGCGACCATAGCCTTGTACTCCTCGGCGATCCTCTGCCACTTCTCCCTCTCCTCCTCTGCTCTCCCGAGACACGCTTCCAGTTGCACTGCTCGCTCACGGGCCCTGGCCAATTCTCTCAGAAGAAAGGCCGGGTTCTGCTGGAGGAGCGCCTGGTTGCTCTGTTTTAGAAACATAACAAAACCGAATTAAAATTTCATCTTACACCAAATTCTCATAGGAAAAAAAAAATCTGGAGCAACCATTGGTCTTGCAGGAAAATAACGCCGTCCGTCATCGTTTGCTGCTATTGCCGTTGGTTGGGCAAAAGAGAGAAAAATAGAAGGAGATCGAAACAGAGAGGAGAAGAGCAGGAGTTAGCTTGGATCAGACATGGTACACGATTTTATAATTCCAAAAAAAATCTAATTTGGAAAGAAAGGATAGGGCCGCTATTCCAACTGGGAACACGCGTGCGTGGCATTCCCATCTGCAATGCAGAGATTTCGGTCACCCTGTTTATTTTCTCGCCCCACCTTACTTGACCTAGAGTGCAATCAAGATATTACATATTTAAGCGATACGAAATCCCCACTAATTCATATTACTTTCCTTTTTTTATAAATTAATGTTGCAGATCTAAAGGAACTCTTTCCCTCCCATGATACACTTGTTTCTCTTTTGGTAGATGTCATAATTATTATAATTATAATGGGAAGACTTATATGTTAAGT